>NW_006774071.1:224768-233224 GCF_000442215.2 Lipotes vexillifer
CACGGGCCCAGCCGCTCCGCGGCACGTGGGATCCTCCCGAAACGGGGCACGAACCCGCGTCTCCTGCATCGGCAGGCGGACTCTCAAGCACTGCGCCACCAGGGAAGCCCCTGTACTGGTGATTTCTTTGAATGACTTGCAACCTGCTTTCCTAAAACCACCTTGAAGGAAATAAAAGCTTATATTAGTCTGGAACTCAATTGTTAAATACACTAGATGTTTAGTTTTATAATTTGAGTAGGAAATAAATATGTCATGCAGAGGTTTTGAAAAGGGTCAAGAGAACAAGAGGGGCATGGTGGTAATGAACTAACTCCCATGTCCTTTGAATTCTATGTGTATGTGAGCTCTGGCCACAGTAAAAGATGGTTCAGGACTGAGTGGCAAAGGTAGAATTGAACAAGGGTAGAGGGTATTCTTCCACTGCAGAGAACACAGTTCTGCATAGGCAGCCCATCATTTAGAACCATGCAGGAATCTGTAGGCATCATCTTTGGAGTGAATGTTACTCTTCGAATAATGAGCATTTGAGTGGTAAGGATTCTTCATGCTATTTCATACTGGCAGCCAGAACAGAAAAGAGAGAAAAAAGAAGAAAGCTGTTTTTGTGTTTTGTTTTGAGTGTATGTGTGTGTGTCTGTGTGTATGTTTGTGAAAAAGACAGAGATATAATAATTGAAACTGACTGAATGCTTACTTTTGCACTGGCCCTGCCCTAATCAATTTACATGTAATATTTTATCTATAGTGTCAGTATTATTCTTATCCTTACTATATAGATCAGAAAAAGTAGGCAGAAAAAGGTTAAACAAGTAGTCCCATCCTCATATTTTGAGAAATAAATAACTGTGTTACAATGAAAATAAGTGGTTAAGGGCCATTGAGATAAACAGACAATTGAGTTAGAGAAATATAAATGAGTGATGCAAGGGACAATAGTTCAGAGAATGGTTCAATGATGTCCAAGGGACAGAGTGGTCACTGAAGACTGATAAAAGAGGTAGAATGTAATAAAGGCCCTGTAAAATGATGGATGGGATGACCTGAGCAAAGGCATAAAATTGTGAAAGTTCATGGCTTGTGTGGAGAGAACACTGACTAGATTAATATAATTACAAAGAAGAGTTTACCCATTTATTAAACCTTTTTTTTATCACTGTTGTTATTAGATAGCTATTATGTGCAAGCAACTGAAGAATAATGAAAATAATAATGAATGTGCAGGTTGGAGTCATATAGGAAAACTTCTAAATGCAAAACATGACCTGTCATATTATGTTTGTTAATTTTATATACTTTCTTTCTATATTATAAAGTTTTTCAAGTCTATTTTTATCCCTTGCTTCTAATATTTGTAATTCTAGTACTTTGCCTTAAAAACTAAAGTCCTTTCAACTACTTAATGAAGAAAAAGAATAAGCCCAGGAAAACATTTTTTCTCCTCAAAACAGCATATTTTGTGTCATAATGTCTTCATTGCAACTGTTACATCTAAAAGAGGTCACTTTTAAGGTATTCAGACTTCACAGAATGTTGCTATGTCCTTTGATCCTAAATTTTAACTTCTAAATATTTGAATTTATTAAATATTTGTGTTGCATTCATAGTACACTTCAAGTTGAAGTCCCTGTTTTCCATTTTCTAAGACCTGCCTCCTTTGGTAAAACTAGGGAGAGGCTAGGTCCTTTTAGAGAAAGTTTTTCAAGACACTTGTTGCTGACTCTCCTGAAACAGGGGCAAGGCAACCCTACCGTTCAAGCTGCCCTCTTTGAGCACGTCAGGTGAGTCTATTGTGGCATTGCCTGCTGGAGGCTGGTTGCAGTTTAAACCATTCCCACAGTAGATCTTTTCCACACTCTCCCCAAGTACCCCTGTTTCATCTTACCCACGTTCTCTGCTTTGTAGCCCATGTGGCAGGTCACATGAGGCCAGGACCCTCTGGTGGAGAGCCCCTATGTTGTTTCATGACGTTTGCTCTCAAACATCTAGAAACTCAAGGCTTTATCTACTCAAAAACACACTGGGTTTTCTTTCTGAAACCAATTGGGAATACATACTAGTTACTCCTTCTTCCATATACATGAATGAAAAAATTACATTAAAGCCTATCACTCTTAGATTTTTTAATTTAAATAAGGAATTTCATATTTAAATTAAAAACATCAGATACCTGCAAGAGGAGTTTAAATTACCTAAAAAATAAATACTGAGGGTTTTTGGTTCTGTTTTAACACATGCTGAAAGTTTTCTTTCGCAGGGTTTATTAAAATTTGAATTGAAAAGGGGAGACCTGGTAACTGCATGTACAGCTTTGGAAGTAAGTAGGCTGATGGTGTTGGTGGCAATTTAAAAGAAAATAGGTAGACTCAAGAGACAATAGGACAGGAAAATCACTTGAACTTGGAAACTGATTACTGAAGGGGTGGGAGGCAGAAGAAGAAAGATGAAGATAAGAAGTTTTTACTTTAAAATTTTCAGACAAAAACAGTGTAAAAATGAGTGCTCTAGGATTTTTGATGGGCAATTAGAAGAAGACTTGACACAACTTCTTGCCTACAAATTTGCAGCATGTGATTTCTCTATACAAGATTCTAATTATGTTACTGAATTTGGTTCTTTTACAGAGATACTGGTAGATAATATATGTTAAAATGCTGTTTCTCATCTAATATCGGATTTAGATAAAGGGTATCTTAAGGGACAAAAGACTCACAATATATTGTTTTGGGGTTAAAATAATTATAATTAAACATCAGGACTTTGTGCCAACTTAATTTTCTCTGCTCTGCAAAACCCCATTAGAGATATAGAAAACTGCAGAGCTGTGAACATATTTGCAAATATTTCAGTATTTAAATCATCTATAAATGCAGTTAATTGTATAATAACTAAATATATTTCAATGTACTTAAAGTTTAAATAGTCCAACATGTTTCCCATAGAATGGCAGCCATTTTTATTTTTGTTATTTTTGTAAAACAATCACATTCTTAGATCTATTGGACAGTAACACATGTATAATTAAATATTTGTAGCTATAAAATGGTAATTATGCTCATATGTATGGATTACTCCAAAAAGACATACATGGTTTTGCAGTTGTAAGAAGCTGAGTTTAAAATTGGGTGATAGTTGAAAGTATCACTGTAAGTACTGGGTTAGACATTCACATGTCATAGAAAAAGCAAGTCCTAAAATATATAGTTATATTTTTGTGCGTCCTAGAATGAAAGCTCCATGATGATGGGGCCTCTGTGTGTGTGTGTGTGTGTTTTAATTCTGTATCCTCAATGCCTAGAGAAGAGCCTGACACAAAAAATCATCAGTGGGTTCAGTGGGTAAGGTAATTTAAATATATATATATATATATATAGCCTATATATTGGTGTATATCTACTAGCATAAATCCATAAACATTTTTGTATGTATATATATACACACACACACCTACACACACACAGAGAAAAACATGTTAAAAATATTAATTTTTGGATGTGGGATTGTAGATGATTTAATTTTTTTCTATATAATTTTATCAAATTTCCAATATTTTCTAAAATAAATGATTATTATTTTATTAAATTGGACTAAAATAGCAACTCTATTAATAATATACACCATTAAGAAAATCGTATGTATAATCAAAAAAGAAAAATGTCATATTTTCTTCAATGCATGTAAAACACTTAAATTTTTTAGATAGTATCAAAAATTAAAATGCATTGGAATTTCTATGTAATATGGAAACTGAATGGACCATTATCTACTTTAATAACCATTTTATAATTTCTCCAAGATCTTCCAGGGGCGATTAATTTATGAATAATTGCTAAAAGGCTATTTCATTGACAATTTTCCTATGTCTGGTGTCATTTGAGATCTAGTGAGCTTTAGATTGGCAATAAGGTCCTAATTTTTAATTGCTGCAATCAGGGGTCTTGTGACCTCTAAAGCCATTATAACCTGAAGAAAGAATGATCTAGAGAAGTCACATTATAGATAGAAACTTCATTACAATTTTTAGTGGAAAATTCAAAAGGAATGAAGAGTCAATCCATGTTTTTTTTTGCTTTCAATTTATCTAATAAGAGCAAAAATTTATATAGTACAGTTGCTTTTCTAGGCACATTATATGTAAAATTTTTATTTAATTTTAATAGTTGCCAAAGAAATGAAAATTAATCTATAAATGAGGAAAGTGAAGGTACAGACAGGTGAGGTAAGTTACTCAGTGTTACCTAGTTACTGAGTGTTCAAATCAGGATTTCAAACCAGGCAGTCTGGGTGCAGAGATCATACTTCTGACTGCCAATCCTCCAAATCAGGAGCTTCACCATTGTCTAGTAGTAGAATGAGGATTGCCCAGGGAAACAAGTTGACAGGGTTATAATTTTCCATCAAAGTCTAAAAATATTCTAATTTTTTCACATTGTCTCTGTAACTTTAGCAAAACTTTTCATCCTTGATTGTTAATGAGCCCACATGCAAAATGGGGGACACTTTTACTTGTCTTCCTTGGAAGCACTATAATGCCCTCTGTGATCTTTTGCAGGTCATTCTAGGACTAATAATTATGTGAATACTCTTATTATCCAATTCATTGCAAAATCTTGAGAGTGTGAAATACCAGGAGGGTGTATTTGCTAAAGAAATTCAAAAAACATGTTTAGAAAGCCTGAGGAGCACCAGGGACAAAGAGCAGAAGCAAGAAGAACTACAATCCTGCAGCCTGTGAAACCAAAAACACATTCACAGAAAGACAGACAAGATGAAAAGGCAGAGGGCTATATACCAGATGAAGGAACAAGATAAAACCCCAGAAAAGCAACTAAATGAAGTGGAGATAGGCAACCTTCCAGAAAAATAATTCAGAATAATGATAGTGAAGATGATCCAGGACCTCAGAAAAATAATGGAGGCAAAGATCGAGAAGATGAAAGATACTTTTAACAAAGACCCAGAAGAATTAAAGAAAAAACAAACAGAGATGAACAATACAATAACTGAAATGAAAACTACACTAGAAGGAATCAATAGCAGGATAACTGAGGCAGAAGGACAGATAAGTGACCTGGAAGACAGAATGGTGGAACTCAAAGCCACAGAACAGAATAAATAAAAAAGAATAGAAAGAAATGAAGACAGCCTAAGAGACATATGGGACAACATTAAATGTAAAACATTTACATTATAGGGGTCCCAGAAGGAGAAGACAGAGAGAAAGGACTTGAGAAAATATTTGAAGAGATTAGAGTCGAAAATTTCCCTTATGTAGGAAAGAAAATAGCCACCAAAGTCCAGGAAGTGCAGCAAGTCCCATACGGCATAAACCCAAGGAGAAACATGTGGAGACACATAGTAATCAAATTGGCAAAAATTAAAGACAAAGAAAAATTATTGAAGGCAGCAAGTGAAAAATGACAAATAACATACAAGGGAACTCCCATAAGGTTAACAGCTGATTTCTCAGCAGAAACTCTACAAGCCAGAAGGGAGTGGCATGATATACTTAAAGTGATGAAAGGGAAGAACCTACAACCAAGATTACTCTACCCGGCTAAGATCTCATTCAGATTCGATGGAGAAACCAAAAGCTTTACAGACAAGCAAAACCTAAGAGAATTCAGCACCACCAGACCAGCTCTACAACAAATGCTAAAGAACTTCTCTAAGTGGGAAATACAACAGAATAAAAGGACCTACAAAAATAACCCCAAAACAATTAAGAAAATGGTCATAGGAATATACATATCGATAATTACCTTAAACGTGAATGGATTAAATGCTCCAACCAAAAGACAGAGGCTGGCTGAATGGAAACAAAAACAAGACCCATATGTATGATGTCTACAAGAGACCCACTTCAGACCTAGGGACACATACAGACTGAAAGTGAGGAGATGGAAAAGATATTCCAAGCAAATAGAAATCAAAAGAAAGCTGGAGAAGATATACACATATCAGATAAAATAGACTTTAAAATAAAGAATGTTATGAGACAAAGAAGGACACTACATAATGATCAAGGGATCAATCCAAGAAGAAGATATAATAATTTTATATGCACCCAACATAGGAGCACCACAATACATAAGGCAACTGCTAACACCTATAAAAGAGGAAATCGACAGTAACACAATAATAGTGGGGGACTTTAATACCTCACTTACACCAATGTACAGATCATCCAAAATGAAAATAAATAAGGAAACAGAAGCTTTAAATTACACAATAGACCATATAGATTTAATTGATATTAGAGGAAAATTCCATCCAAAAACAGCAGATTACACTTTCTTCTCAAGTGTGCATAGAACATTCTCCAGGATAGATCACATCTTGGGTAACAAATCAAGCCTCAGTAAATTTAAGAAAATTGAAATTATATCAAGCTTCCTTTCTGACCACAACGCTATGAGATTAGAAATCAATTACAGGGAAAAAAGCGCAAAACACACAAGCACATTTAAGCTAAAGAATATGTTATTAAATAGCCAAGAGATCACTGAAGAAACCAAAGAGGAAATCAAAAATTACCTAGAGAAAAATGACAATGAAAACACCACAATCCAAAACCTATGGGATGCAGCAAAAGCAGTTCTATGAAGGAATTTTATAGCTATACAACCCTACCTCAAGAAACAAGAAAAATCTCAAGTACACAATCTAACCTTATCCCTAAAGGAACTAGAGAAAGAAGAACAAACAAAACCCAAAGTTAGCAGAAGGAAAGAAATCATAAAAATCAGCACAGAAATCAATGAAATAGAAACAAAGAAAACAATAGCAAAGATCAATAAAACTAAAAGCTGGTTCTTTGAGAAGATAAACAAAATTGATAAACCATTAGCCAGACTCATCAAAATAAAGAGGGGGAGGAATCAAATCAATAAAATTAGAAATGATAAACGAGAAGTTAAAACTTACACCACAGAAATACAAAGCATCCTAAGAGACTACTACAAGCAACTCTATGCCGATAAAACAGACAACCTGGAAGAAATGGACAAATCCTTAGAAAGGTATAAGCTTCCAAGACTAAAGCAGGAAGAAACAGAACATATGAACAGACCAATCACAAGTAATGGAATTGAAACTGTGATTAAAAATCATCCAACAAACAAAAGCCCAGGACCTGATAGCTTCACAAGTGAATTCTATCAAACACTTAGAGAAGAGATAACACCCATCCTTCTCAAGCTCTTCCAAAATATTGCAGAGGAAGGAACACTCCCAAACTCATTTTCTGAGGCTATCATCACCCTGATACCAAAACCAGACAAAGATACTACAAAAAAAGAAAATTACAGGCCACTATCACTGATGAATATAGGTGCAAAACTCCTCAAAAAAATACTACCAAACACGGCTTCCCTGGTGGCTCAGTGATTGAGAGTCAGCCTGCTGACGCAGGGGACACTGGTTTGTGCCCTGGTCTGGGAAGATCCCACATACCGCGGAGTGGCTGGGCCCATGAGCCATGGCTGCTGAGCCTGCATGTCCAGAGCCTGCGCTCCGCAACAGGAGAGGCCACAACAGTGAGAGGCCCATGTACCACAAAAAACAAAAACAAAAACAAAATACTACCAAACAGAATCCAACAACACATTAAAAGGATCATACACCATGATCAAGTGGTATTTATCCCAGGGATGCAAGGATTCTTCAATATATGCAAATCAATCAATGTGATACACCATATTAACAAATTGAAGAATAAAAATCATATGATCATCTCACTAGATGCAGAAAAAGCTTTTGGCAAAGTGGAACACTCATTTATGATAAAAACTCTCCAGAAAGTGGGCATAGAGGGAAGCTACCTCAACATAATAAAGGCCATATATGACAAACCCACAGCAAACATCATTCTCAATAGTGAAAAACTGAAAGCATTTCCTCTAAGATCAGGAATGAGACAAAGGTGTTCACTCTCACCACTATTATTCAACATAGTTTTGGAAAACCTAGCCATGGAAATCAGAGAAGAAAAAAAATAAATAAAAGCAATACAAATTGGAAAAGAAGAAGTAAAACTGTCACTGTTTGCAGATGACATGATATTATACATAGAGAATCCTAAAAATGCCACGAGAAAACTACTAAGGCTAATCAATGAATTTGGTAAAGTTGCACCATAGAAAATCAATGCACAGAAATCTTTTGCATTCCTATGCTCTAATGATGAAAAATCTGAAAGAGAAATTATGGAAACACTCCTATTTACCATTGCAACAAAAAGAATAAAATACCTAGGAATAGGGCTTCCCTGGTGGCGCAGTGATTGAGAGTCTGCGTGCCGATGCAGGGGACACGGGTTCGTGCCCTGGTCCAGGAAGATCCCACATGCCGCGGAGCGGCTGTGCCCGTGAGCCATGGCCGCTGAGCCTGCACGTCTGGAGCCTGTTGCTCCACAACGGGAGAGGCCACAACAGTGAGAGGCCTCGTACCGCAAA
>NW_006774071.1:236929-255229 GCF_000442215.2 Lipotes vexillifer
GTGATAGGGCGAGAGAGAGACATGGACATATATATACTAACAAACGTAAGGTAGATAGCCAGTGGGAAGCAGCCGCATGGCACAGGGAAACCGGCTCGGTTCTTTGTGTCTGTCTGGAGGGGTGGGAGGGAGGGAGACAAAGAGGGAAGAGATATGGGAACATATGTATATGTATAACTGATTCACTCTGTTACAAAGCAGAAACTAACACACCATTGTAAAGCAATTATACCCCAATAAAGATGTTAAAAAAAAAAGCACATAAAAAAAATAAAATAAAATAAAATAAATAAAAACAAAAATAAAATAGATTAAATTATCTTTTTTCTTTTTTTTTCTTGCATTTGGAGAATTTGCTGATGTTTATTACATTTCTACAAATTTGTTATGTCTCTTTTATCATCATTCCAAATAAATAGCTCTTTAGGCACCAAATATTGTACTTATATGCTTGCATTCTTTCTTAAAGGGGGTGACCCCCCCCCCAGACACACACAAAAAATGAATCATTTCAGGCCATAGAAAATCTGGATCTCTTCCTGTACTCAGCATATGCCCAAATTAAATTCAGAAAAAAATCAAATTAACAATATGTCAATATATTAAAAACTGAGCTTAGAACATTCATACTTAAAAGTTGTGCCTTTTCAAAAAGCAATGAAATATAAGACAAATATGAAGTCTTATTTTTATATTGATTTATTTTATTCTAAACTCAAATAAATCATATTTTATCATCATTTTTGTTAATTTTATATTTCTTTCTCTCTGCAAAACCTGAATATCAATAATTTAATTGAAATAATCAGCTGCAGGTATCCCACCGCTGGGGAAACAGATGTAGTGTTATCCAGAACAAACAAAACAGTATATTGAGCACAAAAGGAATTAATCACCTTAAGTTTCCAGGTGAGGTAAAAAAAGGTGCTTTGCTTCAAGTAAAAAAGATAATTTTGCCTCCTCTTGTCTTACTTTTTTTTTTTTTTTTTTTTTTTTTGCGGTACGCGGGCCTCTCACTGCTGTGGCCTTTCCCTTTGCAGGGCACAGGCCCTGGACGCGCAGGCTCAGCGGCCATGGCTCACAGGCCAGCCGCTCCGTGGCATGTGGGATCTTCCTGGTCCAGGGCACGAACCTGTGTCCCCTGCATCGGCAGGTGGACTCTCAACCACTGCGCCACCAGGGAAGCCCCTCTTGTCTTACTTTTAAGCAGTGTTGTTTTATGTGGTGAATCATAGAATGTTGTGCCTATTATAACTTTTATTTTTATTAGGTGGTTACAATAAAACAAAAGCCTCAGCAACAAATATTCCATTTTCATGCAAATCTTCCTAGTAATAAAAGATGAGCAAGGAGAAATCAAAGAAAATATCTGTAAGGAGGTGCCTCCAGATTAAATAACATTTAAGCAATTGCCATCAACTCTAAAATCTTTTGCATTTGATCTTAATTGTTCAAAACAGGGAATTTTCTGAAGTATATGTGGGTGCTCTTTCAGTTGTTATCTCTTTTGGGATCTTATTTGACACAAAGAAATACATTAAAATTGCAAACAAAATTGGTTTTTAATTAGGATGTTGGCAATTAGCTCAATCATTTATATTGCATTTCTTACCCTCATTGGTTTTAAGTTGTGTGTGTTTTCAAATTATCTTTCTATGTAAAAAAGTGCATCCTTCCTTATTCCCTTATACTCTTATCTCTCACACAATTATGTTAGTATAGTGGAATAATTTTCATTACAATCGAAAGAAATTTTAGTCCTGTCACAGAAGGAGAACTCAGTTTTCAGTTGTGAAGATCACTGAATAAACTATTGCTAAAGACTGATTTATATGCTTTATTAGTAGAAATTGATATTTTCTTCTGGTCTTACTTGTCAGAGGGCACACTTAGAATAAGATTATGAAATAGAATTCCCTACTGAAGCCAAATTAAGCCTTTGTACCCCAACACCTAATTAAATCTCAGAGACAGAGTTTTGGGTGAAGTAAAAAAGAATGGCTTTATTGCTTTGCCAGGCAAAAGGGGCCATAGCAGGTTAATGCCATCAAAACTGTGTATCCCAACCTGGAGAGGGTAGTGAGTTTTATAGTAATGGTTCAAAGAGGGCATGATCATGGACATTCTTATGATTGGTTGGCAGTGAGGTAAGTGGGAGTCAACATCATCAACCTTCTGGTATCAACTGGTCTGTGGTCTACATGCTTGTGGACAGCATACTCTGGTTAACCACTAACTTCTCCCACCTGGTGGGGGTTTCAATATCTGCAAAACAGTTCAAAGATACTGTTGTTTATATCTCTTGATGGGGAAACAGGAGCTTGCCCTAAGGCTGCACTATTGTTTCTCTTGACTGTTTGTTCCTTCCTTGTCTCACATCCGTTCCCTTACCTAATTAACAATTGCTTGTCTTTTTGTCTTGTTTAAGGTTTCCTTTTCTGTGCAAAAGCTTTTAATTTTAATTAGGTGCATTTTTTTTTCTTTACTCTAGGAAGTGGGTCAAAAAAGTTCTTGCTGCAATTTATGTCAAAGAGTGTTCTGCCTATGTTTTCCTCTAAGAGTTTTATAGTGTCTGGGTTTACATTTAGGTCTTTAATCCATTTTGAGTTTATTTTTGTGTATGGTTTCAGAGAGTATTCTAATTTCGTTTTCTACATGTATCTGTCCTGTTATCCCAGCACCACTTATTGAAGAGACTGTCTTTTCTCCATTGTATATTCTGGCCTCCTTTGTCATAGATTAGGTAACCATAGGTGTGTGGGTTTATCTCTGGGCTTTCTATCCTGTTCCATTGATCTATATTTCTGTATTTGTGCCAGTACCATACTGTCTTGATTACTGTAGCTTTGTATTATAGTCCGAAGTCAGGGAGACTGATTCCTTCAGCTTCATTTTTCTTTCTCAAAATTGCTTTACTATTCATGATCTTTTATGTTTATATACAAATTGTAAATTTTTTTTTCTAGTTCTGTGAAAAATGCCATTGGTAAAAGACAATGCTCAGAATGGGAGAAAATATTTTCAAATGAAGCAACTGACAAAGGATTAATCTCCAAAGTATAAAAACAGCTCATGCAGCTCAAGATCAAAAACAAAAAACCCAATCAAAATATCAGCAGAAGACCTAAATAGACATTTCTCCAAAAAAGACATACAGATGGCCAAAAGTTACATGAAAAGATGCTCAGCATCATTAATTATTAGAAAAATGCAAATAAAAACTACAATAAGATATCACCTCACACCATCAGAATGGCCATCAACAAAAAAATTAAAAACAATAAATGCTGGAGGGGGTGTGGAGAATGGGGAACCGTCTTGCATTGTTGGTGGGAATATAAATTGATACAACCACTATGGAGAACTGTATGGAAGTTCCTTAACAAACTAAAAATAGAACTAACATATAACCCAGCAATCCTACTACTGGGAATATACCCAGAGAAAGTCATGATTCAAAAAGACACATGTACCCCAATGTTCATTGCAGCACTATTTACAATAGCAACCTAAATGTCCATCAACAGAGGAATGGATAAAGAAGATGTGGTACATATATACAATGGAATATTACTCAGAAACAAAATTGGGTCATTTGTGGAGACATGGATGGACCTAGAAACTGCCACACAGCTCAAAGTATGTCAGAAAGAGAAAAACAAATATCGTATATTAACACATATATGTGGAATCTAAAAACGTGGTATAGATCTTATTTGCAAAGCAGAAATAGAGACACAGACATAGAGAACAAACGTATGGATATTAAGGGGGAAGGGTGGTGGGATGAATAGGGAGATGGGGATTGACATATATACACTATTGATACCATGTATAAAATAGATAACTAATGAGGAAACTTACAGGGAACTCTACTCAGTGCTCTGTGGTGACCTAAATAGGAATGAAATCCAAGAAAGAAGGGATATATGTATACATATAGCTGATTCACTTGGCTGTACAGAAGAAACTAACACAACATTGTAAAGCAACTATACTCTAATAAACATGAACAAACAAAAACAAAAAAACACAACTGCTTGAACTTGCCCATTGGAACTCAGGGAAGGTTATGGAGGCTGAATGAAGCCTAGTTCCTGTAATTAAAGAAATGGGGGATAATGGAAGGCTTTTATGTCCAGGAGCCCCACAGCGCCCTGCTTTGTATCACTATCTTGCTCTCTATAATCAATATCCTATGAATTAACAAATTCTTTAAATTCCAGTCTCTCTAAGGCCCATTTTCCTGTAATTATCCATCTTCCAAAGGTAATTTCCTTATTGTAAACTGCAGGCTTTTGGCTGAAGTCCTGCTGATCACTGCCTGTAATCCATGTCATCATTTGAATTAAGCCTTGTCCTGAATTCCCTGCCACTGTGTCAGTTTGGATTAGGCCATTTGTCTCTGACTGCTGTTTAGGTCAAATTACTGCCCTAGATCAAGTTGCTGCCCAAACTGAAGTTTCTCTAAGTACATTTAACTGAGTTTCTTGTGCCTTCTCTGCCACAGTAAGTATGTGTAGTTCCAAGTTCTAGCCTCTCCTTATACATTCCATTCCAGTGGAGTCTTATTGAAAACATAAATCCACCTGGTAAGAGCCCAAATTTGAATATAGGTAGAAGTAAATAATTTCTTTAACAGCTATAAAACCTCTATTGCAAAATTTCATCCTCTAAGAAGAGGACAATTTTATGAGCTTCTTTAGACAGGAAAATACAGAACACATGTTCTGTAGATTAGAAAATCCTTTATTAGGCATAGCTTTATTGACTTATAAAACTATTGGCATCTTGCCCAGCATTATGCTTTCACTGGACAGATTGTGTTTCCAGAACTTTAAGACATTTTGGGGGGTTGACTTGAGTCAGTATGCTTTCAGGACACTTGCAATTTCTTAGCTTAAGTGTTGTGTCTGGAGACATAAATAGATATCAAAGTCTATTTCATTTCTTATGCAGAAGACCAAATAACATACCATTTTGAAGCATGAAAATGTATCCCGACTAATGCACTGAACCAAAGGAACCAACAAGTAATCTCTGCTGAAGATCTCCACCCAACCCCTTTATGGAGAATAATAGCTTCTCCTTTTCTTCCACCTTCCAAATCTCTTGGGAATTCCTCTCCTAGAAATGGATACTCTAACCTGGACCCATTGAGCTAATGAGCTTCTGGGAAATGCTATACTTCTACCAAGAGATTTAGAAGAAAATGAATGTGGGGACAGGAATAATACTGAGCTGAAAACAAACAGTTCAGCATACATGGATTTTTGGAGGCATCTAGAAATATTTTTAGGTCCACAAGAATCAATTGCAATTCTTTCCTATACAGAAACACTGAACCTCCCTTACTAATTTGGTCATGTTGTGATTTTTTTTTTTCTTTTCTTCCATTCAGTTTGGCTGCAAAAGTTACATATAGCTTCTCTTCTGTAAAAAAAAAAAAAAAAAAAAAAAAAAAATTTCATGAGGAGGGAGGTTGTGGGAATCTTCTCTGATACTGTAGGGATACAGAAGCCATACTGTCAATCTCCAGTACAAAACTGATTTTTATTTATCCAAAGGACACTTTCACTCTGTTTTAATAATTTAACTCCTTCTAGGTTTTCTAATTTTCCCTATAGTGTATATAAGAGACTTAGTACTTTTTTTTTTTTGAATTAGTACTTTTAATAAGACATAATCATATAAAACACATTGCAGTGAAAATTTCACAAAATAAAAGCTCTTCAAACTTTTTTGGAACATAAATCACCAACTGTATTAGAAATAATCTTATCCAAAATGATTCATCTCTGATGAATCAAGACAACAGAGAATGTCTGTACACTTAAACATTTTACAGAAGGAATAATTAAGAATTCAGTGGATATGTATCCTACGTTTATACAGTTTCCTTGTCTGTAAAATGAGGGTGAGTTACTAAATAATACCCAAGGTTACTGTCTACAATTTAAAGCTTTATGACTCCAATAAGCACACTACTACTATGCCTGTTTCCTATGTTTAAAATAAGAATTAAATCATATCGGTTCATACCCACATACCATTTATTATTTACTCTTTGTTAGCCACTGGATCATATTCTTCACACTCTACCAATTATATATTGTCATCAACTTTTTTACATGTAGTGTCTAAAGCTAAGGGAATTACTTTGGGTCCACAGTTAGCAAATTGCTATCAAATTCACACTTGAGTCTGAGTCAAGTCTACTTGCATGCTTTCTGCTACAGTAATTTTTGCCTCTGGGGAAGTCACAGCATTCTCTTATCTCCCATATTTACCTTCACTTTGCTCTCAAAGCTGAGATAGAACCAGTTCAAGCACAGTAATCCCTTAACTTGGGATTTCCTTTTCATTATTAACCCACAAGGGTGATATGGCAAAGATGGATGAAAGGCTGTTTGGGTACCACCTCACCACAGGAAGATTCTGAGTGGGTGATTCAGTCTACCTGTATTCTGAGCTTTGTGAGGGACTTTCTTTCCTCTTGTTGCTTTTATGATTGTCCTTCCTTATTATCAATGACAACATCTAGAACTATGCTGCCCAATATAGTAACCACTAGTCACAAGTGGCTACTAGGCAATTTTAGAGTGGTGACTCTGAATTGATACATTTTTTAAGTGTAAAATACACACCATATTTAAAAGATTTGTTGCAGAAAAAAAAAGATTATAAAGTATCTCTTCAGGTGGTTCTGAAGATGACAAAAGAGTGATGTGGAGATCAACTTTCTCCCCACAAATACATCAGAAATACATCTACATGTGGAACAACTCCTACAGAACACCTACTGAATGCTGCCAGAATGACCCCAGCCCTCCCAAAAGGCAAGAAACTCCCCAATATACCTGGGTAGGACAAAAGAAAAAGGAAAAAACAGAGACAAAAGGGTAGGGATGGGACAGGCACCAGTGAGATGGAGCTGTGAAGAGGAAAAGTTTCCACATACTAGGAGACCCCTTCACTGGAAGAGATGGCAGGTTCCAGGGGGAAGCTTTGGAGCCACAGAGGAGAGTGCAGCAACCGTGGTGCAGAGGGCAAAGTGGAGAGATTCCCGCACAGAGGATCAGTGTCAAACAGCACTCACCAGCCTGAGAAACTTCTCTGTTCACTCCCTGGGATGGGTAGGGTCTGGAAGCTGAGGCTCGAGCTTCAGAGGTCAGATCTCAGGGAGATGACTGGGGTTCGCTGCATGAACACAGCCTTAAGGAGGCTAGTGCACCACAGCTAGGCAGGAGGGAGTCCGGGAAAAAGTTTGGAACTGACGAAGAGGCAAGAGACTTTTTCCTGCCTCTTTGTTTCATGGTGCGTGAGGAGAGGGGATTCAGAGCACAGCCTAAACGAACTCCAGAGACAAGCATGAGCTGAGGCTATCAGCGTGGACCCATAGACAGGCATGAGACTCTAAGGCTGCTGCTGCAGCCACCAAGAAGCCTGTGTGCAAGCACAGGTCACTATCCACACCTCCCCTTCCGGGAGCCTGTGCAGCCCACCACTGCCAGGGTCCCGTGATCGAGGGACAACTTCCCTGGGAGAAAAAATGGCGTACCTCAGGCTGTTGCAATGTCACACAGGCCTCTGCTGCTTCAGGCTCACCCTGAATTCCATACCCCACCCTCCCCCTGGCCTGAGTGAGCCAGAGCCACCTAATCAGTTGCTTCTTTAACCCCTTCCTGTGTGAGTGAAGAACAGACTCCCTGAGGCAACCTACACACAGAGGTGGGGCCAAATCCAAAGCTGAACCCCAGGAGCTGTGCAAAAAAAGAAGAGAAGAGGAACTCTCTCCCAGCATGCTCAGGAGAAGAGGATTAAATCTCCACAATCAACTTGATGTACCTTGAATCTGTGGATACCTGAATAGACAATGAGTCATTCCAAATTGAGGTGGTGGAGTTTGTGAGCAACCATATATATATTTTTTTCCTTTTTCTCTTTTTGTGAGTGTGTATGTGTCTACTTCGGTGTGCAATTTTCTCGGTATAGCTTTGCTTTTACCATTTGTCCCAGGGCTCTGTCTGTCCATGTATTTATTTATTTTATCTTTAGTATAGTTTTTAGTGCTTCTTATCATTGGTGGATTTATTTTTTGGTTTGGTTGCTCTCTTCTTTCTTTCTTTCTTTTTTAAAAATTACTTTTAATTCTTTTATTTTAATAATTATTTTTTATTTTAATAATATTGTTTTATTTTATTTTATTTTTTATTGTTTTATTTTATTTATTTTATTTTTATTTAATATTGTTTTATTGTTTTATTTTATTTTATTTTTTCTTTATTTCTTTCTTTATTTCTCCCTTCTCTGAGATGGGAGAGCCAGGTTCAAGATATTGGTCCACCAGAGACCTCCCAGCTCCATGTAATATCAAACAGCAAAAATCTCCCAGAGATGTCCATCTCAACACCAAGACCCAGGTCCCCTCAACAACCAGGAAGCTACAGCACTGGACACCCTATGACAAACAACTAGCAAGACAGGAACACAAGCAGAAAGGCTGCCTAAAATCATAATAAAGTCACAGACACCCCAAAACTCACCACCAGACGTGGACCTGCTAACCAGAAACACAAGATCCAGCCTCATCCACCAGAACACAGACACTAGTCCCCTCAACCAGGAAACCTTCACAACACACTGAAACAACTTTAGCCACTGGGGGTAGACACCAAAAACAACTGGAACTATGAATGCATGCTGTGAAAAGGAGACCCCAAACACAGTAAGTTAAGCAAAATGAGAAGACAGAGAAATGCATAGCAGATGAAGGAGAAAGGTTAAAACCCACCAGACTAAACAAATGAAGAGGATATAGGCAGTCTACCTGAAAATGAATTCAGAGTAATGATAGTAAAGATGATCCAAAATCTTGTAATAGAATGGAGGAAAACAAGAAACGTTTGACAAAGACATAGAAGGACTAAAGAGCAAACAAACAGTGATGGAGAAAACAATAAATGAAATTAAAAATTCTCCAAAAGTAAACAATAGCAGAATAACTGAGGCAGAAGAATGGATAAGTGACCTGGAAGATAAAATAGTGGAAATAACTACTGCAGAGCAGAATAAAGAAAAAAGAATGAAAAGAATTGAGGACCATCTCAGAGACACATGGGCAACATTAAATGCACCAACATTCGAATTATAGGGGTCCCAGAAGAAGAAGAGAAAAAGAAAGGGACTGAAAAATATTTGAAGAGATTATAGTTGAAAACTTCTTTAATATGGGAAAGGAAATACTTAATCAAGTTCAGGAAGTGTAGAGTCCCATACAGGATAAATCCAAGGAGAAACATGCCAAGACACATATCAATCAAACTATCAAAAGTTAAATACAAAGAAAAATTTTAAAAGCAGCAAGGAAAAAAAAAATACAAGAGAATCCCTATAAGGCTAACAGCTGCTCTTTCAGCAGAAACTCTGCAAGCCAGAAGGGAGTGGCAGCACATATTTAAAGTGATGAAAGGGAAAAACCAGGACCAAGATTACTCTACCAGCAAGGATCTCATTAAGATTTGATGGAGAAATTAAAACATTTACAGACAAGCAAAAACTAAGTGAATTCAGCACCACCAAACCAGCTTTCCAACAAATGCTAAAGGAACTTCTCCAGGCAGGAAACACAAGAGAAGGACAAGACCTTAAATAAGAAACACCAAAGAATCAAGAAAATGGTAATAGGAAAAAACATATCAATAACTACCTTAAATGTAAATGGATTAAAAGTTCCAACCACAAGACATAGATTGGCTGAATGGATCCAAAAATAAGACGCATACATATGCTGTCTACAAGAGACATACTTCAGAAATAGGGACACATACAGACTGAAAGTGAGTGGATGGAAAAAGATGTTCCATGCAAATGGAAATCAAAAGAAAGCTGGAGTAGGAATTCTCATATCAGACAATATAGACTTTAAAATAAAAAATTTTACAAGAGACAAAAGAGGTCATGACATAATGATCAAGGGATCAATCCAAGAATAAGATATAACAATTGTAAATATTTACATACCCATAAAGGAGCACCTCAATACATAAGGCACATGCTAACAGCCATAAAAGGGGAAACTGACAGTAAAACAATCATAGTAGGGACTCTAACACCTCACTTTCACCAATGGACAGATCATCCAAAATGAAAATAAATAAGGAAACACAAGTTTCAAATGATACATTAAACAAGATTGACTTAATTGATATTTATAGGACATTCCATCTAAAAATAAAAAATAAAAAAACACGTTATTCTCAAGTGCTCATGGAACATTCTCCAGGCTAGATCATATCTTGGGTCATAAATTAAGTCTTGGTAAATTTAGGAAAATTGAAATCATATCAAGTATCTTTTCTGAAACAACCCTATGAGACTAGATATAAATCAAAGGAAAAATTCTATAAAAAAATACAAACACATGGTGGCTAAAAAACACCCTACTTAATAACCAAGAGGTCACTGAAGAAATCAAAGTGGAAATTTAAAAAATTACTTAGAAACAAATGAAAACATGATGACCCAAAACCTATGGGATGCAGCAAAGGCAGTTCTAAGAAGGAAATTTATAGCAATACAGTCCTACCTTTAGATACAAGAAACCACTCAAATAAACAACCTAACCCTACACCTAAAGCAATTAGTGAAAGAAGAAGAACAACAACAAAAAAACCCAACTTTAGCAGAAGGAAAGAAATCATAAAGATCAGATCAGAAATAAATGAAAAAGAACTGAAGGAAACAATAGCAAAGATCAATAAAACTGAAAGCTGGTTCTTTGTGAAGATAAATAAAATTGATAAAACATTATCCCAACTCATCAAGATAAACAGGGAGAAGACTCAAATCAATAGAACTAAAAATGAAAAAGGAGAAGTAACAACTGACATTGCAGACATACGAAGGATCATGAGACATTACTACAAGCAACTGTATGCCAATAAACTGGACAACCTGGAAGAAATGGACAAATTCTTAGAAAAGCATAACCTTCCAAGACTGAACCAGGAAGAAATAGAAAATATAAACAGACCAGTCACAAGCACTGAAATTTAAACTGTGATTAAAAATCTTACAACAAACAAAAGCCCAGGATGAGATGCCTTCACAGGTGAATTCTGTCAAATATTCAGAGAAGAACTATCCTTCTCAAACTCTTCCAAAATATACCAGAGGGAGGAACACTCCCAAACCCATTCTACAAGGCCACCATCACCCTGATACCAAACCAGGCAAAGTTGTCACAAAGAAAGAAAACTACAGGCCAATATCATGGATGAACATAGACGGAAAAATCCTCAACAAAATACAAGCAACCAGAATCCAACAGCACATTAAAAGCATCATACACTATGAACAAGTGAGGTTTATCCCAGGGATGGAAGGATTTTTCAATATTTGCAAATCAATAAATGTGATACACCATATTAACAAACTGAAGAATAAAAACAATACAATCACCTCGATAGATGCAGAAAAAGCTTTCAACAAAATTCAGCACCCATTTAAGATAAAATTCTTCAGAAAATAGGCATAGAGGGAACTTATCTCAACATGATAAAGATCATATATGACAGATCCACAGCCAACATCATTCTCAATGGTGAAACACTGAAACCATTTCCACTAAGATCAGGAAGAAGACAAAGTTGCCCACTCTCACCACTATTATTCAAAATTGTTTTGGAAGTTTTAGCCACAGCAATCAGAGAAGAAAAAGAAATAAAAGGAATCCAAATCAGAAAAGAAGAAGTAAAGCTGTCAGTGTTTGCAGATGACATGATACTATACATAGAGAATCCTAAAGATGCTACCAGATAACTTCTAGAGCTAATCGATGAATTTGGTAAAGTAGCAGATACTAAATTAATGCACAGAAATCTCTTGCATTCCTAAACACTAATGATGAAAAATCTGAAAGAAAATTTAAGAAATGCTCCCATTTACCATTGCAAAAAAGAATAAAATACCTAGGAATAAACCTATCTATGGAGAAAAAAGACCTGTATGCAGAAAACTATGACACTGATGAAAGAAATTAAGATGATACAAACAGATGGAGAGATATACCAGGTTCTTGGATTGGAAGAATAAACATTGTGAAAATGACTGTACTACCCAAAGCAATATACAGATTCAATGCAATCCCTTTCAAACTACCTATGGTATTTTTCACAGAACTAGAACAAAAAAAATCACCCTTTGTATGGAAACACAAAAGATGCAGAATAGCCAAAACAATCTTGAGAAAGAAAAGCGGAGCAGGAGGAATCACTCTCCCAGACTTCAGACTATACTACAAAGCTACAGTAATCAAGACAGTTTGGTACTGGCACAAAAACAGAAATATAGATCAGTGGAACAGGATAGAAAGCCCAGAGGTAAATCCACACACATATGGTCACCTTATCTTTGATAAATGAAGCAAGAATATACAATGGAGAAATGACAGCCTCTTCAATAAGTGGTGCTGGGAAAACTGGATAGCTACATGTAAAAGAATGAAATTAGAGCACACCCTAAAACCATACAGAAAAATAAACTCAAAATTGATTAAAGACTTAAATGTAAGGCCAGACACTATTAAAATCTTAGAGGAAAACATAAGCAGAACACTCTATGACATAAATCACAGCAAGATCCTTTTGGACCCACCTCCTGTAGAAATGGAAATAAAAACAAATATAAACAAGTGGGACCTAATGAAACTTAAAAGGTTTTGCACAACAATGGAAACCACAAACAAGATGAAAACAGAACCCTCAGCGTGGGAGAAAGTATTTGCAAATGAAGCAACTGACAAAGGATTAATCTCCAAAATTTACAAGCAGCTCATGCAGCTCAATATCAGGGAAACAAATAACCCAATCCAAAAATGGGCAGAAGACCTAAATGAACATTTCTCCAGAGAAGATATACAGATTTTCAACAAACATGTGAAAGGATGCTCAACATCCCCAATCATTAGAGAAATGCAAATCAAAACTACAATGAGGTATAACCTCACACCAGTGAGGATGGTCATCATCAAAACATCTACAAACAATAAATGCAGGAGAGGGTGTGGAGAAAAGGGAACCCTCTTGCACTTTTGGTGGGAATGTACATTGATACAGCCACTATGGAAAACAGTGTGGAGGTTCCTTAAAAAAACTAAAAATAGAACTTCCATGTGACCCAGCAATCCCACTACTGGGCATATACTCTGAGAAAAGCGTAATTCAAAAAGAATCATGTACCACAATGTTCATTGAATCTCTATTTACCATAGCCAGGATATGGAAGCAACCTATGTGTCATTGACAGATGGATGGAAAAGAAGATGTGGCACATTTATACAATGGAATATTACTCAGCCATATAAAGAAATGAAATTGAGTCATTTGTAGTGAGGTGGATGGATCTAGAGTGTGTCATACACAGTGAAGTAAGTCAAAAAGAGAAAAACAAATACTGTATGCTAACACATATACATGGAATATAAAAAAAAATTAAAATTGTTATGAAGAACCTAGGGGCGGGACAGGAATAAAAATGCAGACATAGAGAATGGACTTGAGGACACAGGGAAGGGGAAGTGTAAGCTGGGAAAAAGTGAAAGAGTTGCATGCATATATATACACTATCAAATGTAAAATCAATAGCTAGTGGGAAGCAGCCGCATGGCACAAGGAGATCAGCTTGGTGCTTTGTGATCACCTAAAGTGGGGGATACAGAGGGTGCAAGGGAGGGAGATGTAAGAGGGAAGAAATATGGGAATATATGTGTATGTATATCTGATTCAGTTTGTTGTAAAGCATAAACTAACAAACCATTGTATAGCAATTATACTCCAATAAAAATGTTAAAAATAAATAAATAAATAGCTACATCACTTTTTAAAAATAAAAAATAATAAGTATTCTCCTTAATAATTTTCTGTAAAATATATTGAATGTATTGCATTATATAAAATATAATTTAACTCTTTCTTTTTTACTTTTTTGTATCAGAAAAATTTAAATGTATATTTTAAATGTGAGTTTGGCATTATATTTCTAGTATACACGTCTAATCTAGAGGTCTGATATTAAAGGTATCATCCTAGGAGAAAAGAAGTAGGGTCCTGTTAAGCCTGCTGTTATTTATGATATTGGGCCCACTAGTAGCTATAAAATGAAGTGACATTCTACAATATACTAGTTAATGTAAACAAGACACTAACTTAGGGTTTTGGAGTCAGAGTGTAGGGTTAAAGATTACATGGACCTAGAGAACTCTACCAACAAACATCCCTTACAAGTAATAGAAAGTCTAAATGACAGATTTTGTAACTTGTTATGGAAAGTAAAGTCCTTTGTGGATTGTGAGAAACTTCTGGTACTTCTCTCTTAAATTTCTGACCTACTGCACTATATATCTTACAGAGAGAAAATTAGAAACCAATAATGGAAAAGATAGGGGTTAATTTCAGTGACTTGGGGACACTTTGGTTAAGCAACTTATTTTCACAGACCATAATCTAGTGCTGATGATGTAACTCTTCCCTGGATGGGCACCTTGGGAAGAGTGTCCATCAGGGCAGGTAGGGTGCCAATAGTGTTTTGCCAGTGGGTATTTGGCTCTTGGCATGAGTTATAATATTTTTCCTGTTTACCCTGTACTGTACATAATGCTGAAAATTTGGCAAAGTGCTGCATTTTAATAACAATCATAAATTTGGAAAATTTAAAACATTGTTTTAACTATAGTGGGTTTGTGAGTAGAAAGATAAAAAGGAATGAGACCATTTCTTTCCTGTTGGAGGTGGGAGGTGGGGGAGTGGGTAGGAGATGTTTTCTCTTTTTGGATTTTTAAGGAAATAAATCTCAGTGGAAGTGAGGAAATTCAAGACTAGGAGAGAAATATTTAAGCATTTGTAATCATTAAGATTTTAGGAATTTTGGACACTCTGTGTAAGAGACAAAAACACAATAACAAAGAAAATTTAAGAAGGCTTCACAATTAGGCATGTTATCACAATTTTTTCTTTAGGTTTAATATAAATTCTTTAGATTAAAATGGATTCTGGTGCTGAAATTCAAACAAAATTTATAAAACATAGAGAGGAAAACAATTAGGTTGAGCAAAGTGAATTGCTTACATATGGTAAGAAGGAAGGGGATGATCTGAAGTAGTTTGAAAGGAATTTGGGGTCATTAATAGAAATGGAAATGGCTCCCAGAAAAACAAGGGGCAGAAATAGAGAGATTTTCATGGCCTCAGGAGTTCAAAGTTGTCAAAAATGCAGTTTGGGAAAGCAGCACATGGTACATGATGCAGTACTTTTAATAGCTCCTCAGGGATGCAATCTTCAGTAGTGCAAACAATTCCTGTCTGCTTATCTATTGAGAGAGATTTTCTAAGAGCAATAACTGGGAGAGTAAAGTGACTACCTGCCTAGAGGCAGGATTCTCAGATTGAAGGAATTTCAGAGTAGAAAGCAGAAGCAGTAGTCCCCCAGGGAGAAACATAATAGCACAGAGGTCAGAAAGCCTCAGGATGTTTCTAGCGATGGTAAAATAAGATAAGGACAGAAAACAAGGACATATAATATCATGTCATCTGCTTAGAGAATTGCCTGTGAGTAGCATGAGGGATCTTGTATGCATAAAGATTGGATGTTGTTTCTTTAGTTAAGGCTTATTATTAATTACTGAGGTACAAGAAACACAGGGATCAATCGAAAATGTAAGAGGAAATGGAAGTTTTTAATGTTTGGGGCTGTTGAGGCATGGAAGGATGTGATCTCCATAAAGATTTAAGGGATATACAATAAAGCAACTTTAATAATTAAAACAAAAAATAAAAAACGAGTGTGTTTGACCTGCTGTCCTAGAGAGAAAAGAGATTCTAAGTAGTGTTATTTTTTCTCTCTTAGAATTTGGAAGCATAGTGTCAAATTATTCCTGTGATAGAAGATTTTCCCCAATTGGATATAAATTTCACAGGTATGGATTTCTGGCTTAACCAGAATGGACTGGCTTACCACTGGTCAAGCTAATTAAAAAGAAAATCTTTTTATTTCTTTTCTCATGTTTTCTCTGTGTACTATCTTTGTTCCAAATAATATTATCTGCTCTAGTCTGGTAATATTAGTGTACTTCTAGGTTATATAGAATTGGATGTTGGAAGCATAAATTCGGCTAGGGACATGGTGTTTAAGAGCTCGATGCTTGGAATGTCTTCTGTTAGTACTCTGGAACTTTAGAAAAATGGAGTGGTTCTTAAAGGTATACATCAGTTGTTGAAGAAGACATGCCTGGAGAGCAGTTCACATCTCCTCTGTGATCTAAGTGAGATCCCTCTAAGTGGAACTATGAAACTAGAAAACAATGAAGAAGATGAGATGTTCATTTGCATCACATTTTAAAATTAGATTTCACATATAAGTGACACAGATCTCGAAATCAAACTTATAGTTTTCAAAGGGAAGAGTGGAGGGAAGTGATAAATTAAGATATTGGAATTAATATACACACTACTCTATATAGAATAGATAACTAATAATGACCTACTGTCTGGCACATGGAATTCTGCTCAATACTCTATAATAACTTATATGGGAAAATAGTCTTAAAAAGAATATATATATAGAAGATATATATATATATATGATTCACTTTGCTGTACACCTGAAACTAACACAAAATTTTAAGTCAACTATACTCCAATAAAAATAAAAAAGGGAGATGGGATGTTTTGTCAATATTCTGTTTCTAAATTTATCGCTGGGGAGGAAAAAAAAGCAATTAATTTTGTTTTAGATTTAATTCATCTGTGGGTACTGAGTGAACTTGTTGGTTGGTAATCTGACATATTAGAATTTTATTGGGTGCAGTTAAATAGGAGGTATTGTGTATTTTCTGCACTTTATTATTGAGGCTTTCACTCTCATTTGGTACAGTTTGTATAACCTGTCTTCAGACCTTGATTGGACAACAGAGCTGTCATAATTTGGATAGGTAGAACTTTCTATGTAGTAGAGGTTGTGCTTTGTGGTAAACTTAACAATCTATAGCTTGATAGATTTCAGAGAATTTGGGTGCAAAAGAAAAATATATACATGAAAAGTTTTAGAGGATGTGAGAGGTCTTATCTTTTTCCTGGGCTCTCAGAGCAAATAAAAGTGGCTACAAGAATTTAGCAGAACTTTTATTATACTTTGCTGATGTTGTCATTTTATGAGAAAACCCACACCACTGAGTGACCAATATAGTCTATACTTTACTTTTTTGTTCTAAGAGGATCCCAATGTTTCTTTACATCATCCATCACCACTACAGGTAAGTCTGGATAGAGAAGGAAGATGTATATTTGGCCAAACTGCTAGAGATTAATTGTTGGGCATTCATTCCTTTTTTTGTTTATTTCCTCCTATTCTCTTGGCAGCTAGTGTAGTCATATGTATCCATAGTTGCTTTGTACTTAGGAGGTGAAGCCTAAGCTTAACAGCATTAATTAGCTTTGCCCTATAGATTTGCCAGACCTAACTAAAAAAATACAGGATATAGATGGAGTGGACATGCTTTTTCTTATTACTCCACTAATTAAAACTAAAAACCCTGGAAATTGTATATTAAACAAACATAAACACATTCTGAAAGGTGGAGAGAAGAAGGGAACCCAGGTATGGCATGATATTGAATTTCCTGATTTCTTTTTGTCTCATATATCTCAGACTTATAGCTGAAGAAGCTGGCAACCTAGAAAAGCCAATCAGTGCAGAAGGAAAAGAAAAAAAAAAAAAAAAAAAGCCCCAAAAAAAGCCTGCTATCTCCAGTCAAAAGACCAGGAAAAAGGCAACTTAGCAAGACAGAAAAGAAATAGATGATAATGACTCCACTCCAGTCCAACATCACAGAAGAAAAAACAGTCCCCACAAGAGAAACGACTGAGTGGGGAACCTAGATTTTCACCCTCATAGATTGTACCAAGGTACCCTGATTTTTCTGCTGGGTTATTGCCAGAGAAGGCCAAGTAGGGAGCCATGAAACTCATTCCTGCAAAAAAAAAAAAAAAAAAAAAGCCCCAACAAAAGCCTGCTATCTCCAGTCAAAAGACCAGGAAAAAGGCAACTTAGCAAGACAGAAATATTTTAGATGATAATGACTCCACTCCAGTCCAACATCACAGAAGAAAAAACAGTCCCCACAAGAGAAACGACTGAGTGGGGAACCTAGATTTTCACCCTCATAGATTGTACCAAGGTACCCTGATTTTTCTGCTGGGTTATTGCCAGAGAAGGCCAAGTAGGGAGCCATGAAACTCATTCCTGC
>NW_006774071.1:255239-266922 GCF_000442215.2 Lipotes vexillifer
TTAAGGAGGCTTCCAGACCCTGTAGTGTCAGTGAAGATCACATGGGGATCCTAGATGCCAACTCCCATATGATAGTAACAAGGTGCCCCTTCCCCTTTGTGCTCATGTGGTATCAAAGGACTTTCATCATTGCCCAGCTGTAATAAGGCCACCTATGTTATTGTATTTACATTGTTGTCAGTAGAGACCACATAGGTAGGTGAAACTCATGGCCCAGCATCAATGAGCTCCTATTCAGCAATAATGAGGAAGAACTCAATCATGGGTGTCAAAGGATGTCAAATATGGAAGCTGGATTTCTGTCTTCACTTGGAAATAATAAAGTGCCTCCTCTCTTTCTCCAGCTAGAGTGGTGTCAAGACCAAATAAAACAAAATGCTTAAATAAGATGTAGTATCTCAATATAGTACAAAAATATCCAGATTTCTATGAAGAAGTCATTTACCATTTCAAGTACAAGCAAGATCACACACTGAATGAAAAAAAAAAAAAATGATAGATGAGATGGCAGAGATATTAGAATTATTTGACAAATATTTTAAAACCACGATAATAAAATGCTTTAGTTAACAATTATAAATATGGTTGAAATAAATGAAAACTAAAAAAATGCTTAGCAAAGAAATTTTAAAAATGTAAGTAAATAAAGAGAAGGCATAAATAAAATGGAGATATCAGAACTGAAACCGAGTAATTGAAATAAAAATATCTGCAGATGGACTCAAAAGAAGAATGAAGAGGAGGGAACAAAGCAAATAATTGGTAAACTGGAAAACAGAACAACAGAATCTACTCAGTTTCAACATTAGAGAGAATATAGACTGAAATAAATAAGAAAGAACAGAGTCTAATGAATATGTGGGAATATAATAAGAGGTCAAACTTTTGTGCTATTGAAGTCCCAGACAGAGAGGAGAAAACAGGTGGTGTTGAAAAAGTAACTGAGAAAATATGGGTGAAAAAACCCCCTAAATTTGGGAAGACATGTAAATATACAAATTCAAGAAACAAAATTAAGTAACCCTAGACTGGATAAAGCTGAAGCAATTCATGCCAATATACATAATTTAACATCTAAAAACCAAAGACAAAGAAAAATATCTTTAAAGTAGCCAGAAAAAAGGGCAAGTTGCCTATATGGGGAAAACAATTCAAGTTATAGTAGATTTCTCATCAGAAAAGACAGGCCAGGAAGGAAATAGCACAATATACATTAAGTGATTAAAAAAAAAAAAAAAGAAAAGAAAAAAAAATTGCTAACCCAGAGTCCTATACACAGCAAAAACTATGCTTCAAGAATGAAGGAGAAAACAGATGGAGAGATATACTATGTTCTTGGATGGAAGAATCAACATTGTGGAAATGACTATAGTGCCCAACGCAATCTACAGATTCAATGCAATCTCTATCAAACTACCACTGGCATTTTTCACAGACCTAGAACAAAAAATTTCACAATTTGTGTGGAAGCACAAAGACCCTGAATAGTCAACGCAATATTGAGAAAGAAAAGCGGACCAGGAGGAATCAGGTTCCCAGAATTCAGACTATACTACAAAGTTACAGTAATCAAGACAGTATGGTACTAGCACAAAAACAGAAAGATAGATGAATGGTACAGGATAGAAAGCCCAGAGATAAACCCACACACATAGGCTCAACTTATCTTTGATAAAGGAGGCAGTAATGTACAGTGGAGAAAGGACAGCCTCTTCAATAAGTGGTGCTGGGAAAACTGGGCAGGTACATGTAAAAGTATGAGATTAGATCACTCCCTAACACCATACACAAAAATAAGCTCAAAATGGATTAAAGACCTAAATGTAAAGCCATAAAACACCAAACTCTTAGAGGAAAACATAGGCAGAACACTCTATGACATAAATCACAGCAAGATCCTTTTGGACCCACCTCCTAGAGAAATGGAAATAAAAACAAAAATAAACAAATGGGACCTAATGAAACCTCAAAGCTTTTGCACAACAAAGGAAACCATAAACAAGACCAAAAGACAACCCTCAGAATGGGAGAAAATATTTGCAAATGAAGCAACTGACAAAGGATTAATCTCCAAAATTTACAAGCAGCTCATGCAGCTCAATATCAGAAAAACAAACAACCCAATCCAAAAATGGGCAGAAGACCTAAATAGACATTTCTCCAAAGAAGATATACAGACTGCCAACAAACACATGAAAGAATGCTCAACATCATAATCATTAGAGAAATGCAAATCAAAACTACAATGAGATACCATCTCACACCAGTCAGAATGGCCATCATCAAAAAATCTAGAAACAATAAATGCTGGAGAGGGTGTGGAGAAAAGGGAACACTCTTGCACTGCTGGTGGTAATATGAATTGGTACAGCCACTATGGAGAACACTATGGAGGTTCCTTTAAAATCTACAAATAGAACTACCATATGACCCAGCAATCCCACTACTGGGCATATACCCTGAGAAAACCATAATTCAGAAAGAGTCATGTACCAAAATGTTCATTGCAGCTCTATTTATAATAGCCCAGAGATGGAAACAACCTAAGTGCCCATCATCGGATGAATGGATAAAGAAGATGTGGCACATATATACAATGGAATATTACTCAGCCATAAAAAGAAACAAAATTGAACTATTTGTAATGAAGTAGATAGACCTAGAGTCTGTCATACAGAGTGAAGTAAGTCAGAAAGAGAAAGACAAATACCTTATGCTAACACATATATATATATATGGAATTTAAGAAAAAGAAAATGTCATGAAGAACCTCGGGGTAAGAGCAGAATAAAGACACAGACCTAATGGAGAACAGACTTGAGGATATGGGGAGGGTAAGGGTGATCTGTGACAAAGTGAGAGAGAGCCATGGACCTATATACACTACCAAACGTAAGGTAGATAGCTAGTGGGGAGCAGCCACATAGCACAGGGAGATCAGCTTGGTGCTTTGTGACCGCCTGGAGGGGTGGGATAGGGAGAGTGGGAGGGAGGGAGATGCAAGAGGGAAGAGATATGGGAACATATGTATATGTATAACTGATTCACTTTGTTTTAAAGCAGAAACTAACACACCATTGTAAAGCAATTATACCCCAATAAAGATGTTAAAAGAATAAAAATAATAAAAAAATAAATAAAATAAAATAAAAACCCTTTCCTGAAAGCCATCCCAGAGTTTCGGTCTTTTGAGCATGAGCTGCCTGTTTTTGCTTGGTCCCATTTTGGATGGCTTGCAATAAACACAGTACTTTCCTTCATCACACAAACAAAAAATAAATTAATTAATTAATTAAATAAAATAAAATAAAGACTATTAAAAGAAACACAGAAGGACACTATATAATGATCAAGGGATCAATCCAAGAAGAAGATATAACAATTGCAAATATTTATGCACCCAACATAGGAGCACCATAATACATAAGGCAAATGCTATCAGCCATAAAAGGGGAAATCAACAGTAACAAAATAATAGTAGGGGATTTTAACACCCCACTTTCACAAATGGACAGATCATCCAAAATGAAAATAAATAAGGAAACACAACCTTTAAATGATACATTAAACAAGATGGATTTAATTGATATTTATATGACATTTGATCCAAAAACAACAGAATACACTTTCTTCTCAAGTGCTCATGGAACATTCTCCAGGATAGATCATATCTTGGGTCACAAATCAAGCCTTGGTAAACTTAAGAAAATTAAAATTTTATCAATTATCTTTTCTGACCACAATGCTAGGAGACTAGATATCAATTACAGGAAAAATAACTGGAAAAAACACAAATACATGGAAGCTAAACAATACACTACTAAATAACAAAGACATCACTGAAGAAATCAGAGGCAATCAAAAAATACCTAGGAAAAAATGACAATGAAAACATGATGAGCCAAAACTTATGAGATGCCACAAAAGCAGTTCTAAGAGGGAAGTTTAGAGCAATACAATCCTACCTCAAGAAACAAGGAACATCTTGAATAAACAACCTAACCTTACACCTAAAGAAATTAGAGAAAGAAGAACAAAAAACCCACAAAATTAGCCAAAGGAGAGAAATCATAAAGATCAGATCAGAAATAAATGAATAGGAAATGAAGGAAGCAATAGCAAAGATCAATAAAGCTAAAAGGTGGTTCTTTGAGAAGATAAAGGAAATTGATAAACCATTATCTAGACTCAACAAGAAAAACAGAGAGAAGACTCAAATAAATGAATTAGAAATGAAAAAGGAGAACAAATAACCGACACTGCAGAAATATGAAGGATCATGAGAGATTACTACAAGCAAATATATGCCAACAAAATGGACAACCTGGAGGAAATGGACAAATTCTTAGAAAAGCACAACATTCTGAGACTGAACCAGGAATAAATAGAAAGTATAAACAGAACAATTACAAGCACTAAAATTGAAACTGTGATTAAAAATCCTCCAAACAAAATCCCAGGACCAGATTGTTTCACAGGGGAATTCTATCAAACATTTACAGAAGAGGTAACACTTACCTTTCTCAAACTCTTCCAAAATAAAGCAGGGAGAGGAACACTCCAAACTCATTCTACGAGGCCACTATTATTCTGTTACCAAAACCAGACAAAGATGTTACAAAAAAAGAAAAGTACAAGGCAATATCATTGATGAACATAGGTGCAAAAATCCATAACAAAACACTAGCAAACAGAATCCAACAGCACATTAATAGGATTATACAGCATGGTCAAGTGAGGTTTATCCCAGGAATGCAAAGGATTCTTCAGTATATGCAAATCAATCAATGTGATAAACCATATTAAGAAATTAAATGATAAAAACCATATGTTCATCTCAATAGATGCAGAAAAAGCATTTGACAAAATTCAACACCGATTTATGATAAAAAACTCTCCAGACAGTAGGCATAGAAGGAACTTATCTCAACATAATAAAAACCATACATGACAAACCCACAGCTAAAATCGTACTCAATGGTAAAAAAAAAAAAAAAAAAAAAAGGAAATTATTTCCACAAAGATTAGGAAAAAGGCAAGGTTGCCCACTCCCACCACTATTATTCAACATAGTTTTGGAAGTTTTAGCCACAGCAATCAGAGAAGAAAAAGAAATAAAATGAACCCAAATAGGAAAAGAAGAAGTAAAACTGTCACTATTTGCACATGACATGATAGTTTACATAGAGAATCCTAAAGATGTTACCAGAAATCTACTAGAGCTAATCAAGGAATTTGGTAAAGTAACAGGTACAAAATTAATGCAGAGAAATCTCTTCCATTTCTATACACCAGTGATGAAAAATATGAAAGAGAAAATAAGGGAACACTCCCATTTACCATTGCAACCAAAAGAATAAAATACCTAGGTAAAAACCTACCTAAGGAGACAAAAGACCTGTATGCAGAAAACTATAAGACCCTGATGAAAGAAATTAAAGATGATACAAATAGATGGAGAGATATACCCTGTTCTTGGATTGGAAGATCAACATTGTGAAAATGTCTCTACTACCCAAAGCAATCTACAGATTCAATGCAATTCCTATCAAACTACCAATGGCAATTTCCACAAAACTAGAACAAAAAATTTCACGATTTGTATGGAAACACAAAAGACACCAAATAGCTAAAGCTATCATGAAAAGAAAAATGGAGCTGGAGGAATCAGCCTTTCTGAATTCACACTGTACTACAAACTACAATAATCAAGACTGTATAGTACTGGCACAGAAACAGAATTACAGATAAATGGAACAGGATAGAAAGCCCAGAGATATACCCACTCACATATGGTCACCTTATCTTTGGTAAAGGAGACAAGAATATACAATGGAGAAATGACAGCCTCCTCAATAAGTGGTTCTGGGAAAAGTGGACAGCTACATGTAAAAGAATGAAATTAGAACACTCCCTAACACCATACACAAAAATAAACTAAAAATGGATTAAAGACCTAAATTTAAGGCCAGACACTATCAAACTCTTAAAGGAAAACAGACAGAAACCTGTGACATAAATCACAGCAAGAACCTCCTAGAGAAATGGAAATAAAAAAAAATACAAAAATGGGACCTACTGAAACCTAAAAGCTTTTGCACAGCAAAGGAAACCATAAACCAGATGAAAAGACAACCCTCAGAATGAGAGAAAATATTTGCAATGAAGCAACTGACAAAGGATTAATCTCTAAAATATGCAAGCAGCTTATGCAGCTCAATAAAAAAAAAACAAAAAACAAAACAAAGCAAACAAACAAAAAACCTAACCCAATCCAAAAATGGGCAGAAGACCTAAATAGACATTTCTCCAAAGAAGATATACAGATTGCCAACAAACACATGAAAGGATGTTCAAGATCTCTAATCATTAGAGAAATGCAAATCAAAGCTACAATATGGTATCACCTCACACCAGGCAGAATGGCCATCATCAAAAAACATACAAACAGTAAATGCTGTAGAGGGTGTGGAGAGAAGGGAAGCCTCCTACACCTTTGGTGGGAATGTAAATTGACACAGCCACTGTGGAGAATAGTATGGAGGTCTCTTAAAAATCTAAAAATAGAAGTACCATATGACCTACCAATCCCACTACTGTGCATACACCCTGAGAAAACCATAATTCAAAAAGGGTCATGGGGCTTCCCTGGTGGCGCTGTGGTTGAGAGTCTGCCTGCCGATGCAGGGGACGTGGGTTCATGCCCTGGTCCGGGAAGATCCCACATGCCGTGGGGCGGCTGGGCCTGTGAGCCATGGCCGCTGAGCCTGCGCGTCCAGATCTTATGCTCCGCAACAGGAGAGGCAAAAACAGTGAGAGGCCCATGTACCACAAAAAAAAAAAAAAAAAAAAAAAAAAAAAGTCATGTACCATAATATTCAATGAAGCACTATTTATAATAGCCACAACATGGAAGTAACCTGTGTCCATCGACAGATGAATGGATAAAGAAGATGTGGCACACATATTCAATGGAATATTACTTAGCCAAAAAAGAAATTAAACTGAGTCATTTGTAGTGAGATGGATGGACCTAGAGTCTGTCATACAGAGTGAAGTAAGTCAGAAAGAGAAAAACAAATACCATATCCTAACACATATATATGAAATCAAAAAAACAAACATAAAAAAGGTTCTGAAGATCCTAAGGGCAGGACAGGAATAAAGCCATAGATGTAGAGAGTGGACTTAAGGACACAGTGATGGGGAAGGGTAACCTGGGACTAAGTGAGAGAGTGGCATTGACATATATACACTACCAAATGTAAAATAGATAGCTAGTGGGAAGCAGGGAGATGGGCTTGGTGCTTTGTGACCACCTAAAGGGGTGATATATGGAGAATTGGAGGGAGATGCAAGAGGAAGGGGATATTGGGATATATGTATAAGTATAGCTGATTCAGTTTGTTATACAGCAGCAACTAATACAACAATGCAAAGCAGTTATACTCTAGTAAAGATTTAAAAAAAAATTTTTTCCAACAAATAAAAGTCCAAGACCAGATGGATTCGCACGTGAATTGTCTCAAACATTTAGAGATGAGTTAACACCCAGCCTTCTCAAACTCTTCCAAAATATTACAGAAGGAGGAACACTCCCAAACTCATTCTACTATGCCACCATCACCCTGATACCAAAAACAGACGAAGTTATCACAAAAACAGAAAATTACAGGCCAATATCACTGATGAACATAGACACAGAAATCCTCAACAATATACCAGCAAAGCTGATCCAACAACACATTGCAAAGATCATACACCATGATAAAGTGATATTTATCCTAGAGATGCAAGGAGTCTTCAATGTGCACAAATCAATCAATGTGATACATCATATTAACAAATTGAAGAATAAAAAGCATATGATCATCTTAATAGATGCAGAAAAAGCTTTTGACAATATTCAGCACCAATTTATGATAAAAACTCTCCAGAAAGTGGGCATAGAGGGAACCTACCTCAATATAATAAAGGCCATATATGACAAACCCACAGCAAACCTTATTCTCAATGGTGAAAAACTGAAAGCATTTCCACTAAGGTCAGGAACAAGCTAAGAATGTCCACTCTCACCACTACTATTCAACATAATTTTGGAAGTCCTAGCCATGGCAATCAGAGAAGGGAAAAAAAAGGAAAGGGTTGTGAATTGGCAAAGAAGTAAAAGTGTCAATGTTTTCAGATAACATGATACTATATGTAGAAAATCCTAAAGATGCCACCAGAAATCTACTAGAGCAAATCAGTGAAATTAGTAAAGTTGCAGGATACAAAATTAATACACAGAAATCTCTTGCATTCCTATACACTAACAATAAAAGAGCAGAAAGAGACATTAAAGAAACAATCACATTCACCATTGAAACAAAAACAATAAAATACCTAGGAATAAACCTACTTAAGGAGGCAGTAGACCTGTATTCAGAAAACTATAAGATACTGATGAAGGAAGTCAAAGATGACACAAACTGATGGACAGATATACCATGTTCCTGGATTTGAACAAACAATATTGTGAAAATGACTATACTACACAAAGCAATCTACAGATTCAATGAAATCCCTTTTACATTACCAATGTCATTTTTCGAAAAACTAGAATAAAGAATTTTACAATTTGTATACAAACACAAAAGACCTCGAATAGCAAAAGCAATCTTGAGAAACAGAAATGGAGCTGAAGGAATCAGGCTCCCTGACTTCTGACTATACTCCAAAGCTAAAGTAATCAAGACAGTATGGTACTGGCACAAAAGCAGAAATATAGATCAATGGTATAGTATAGAAAGCCCAGAGATAATCTCATGTACCTACAGTCACCTAATCTATGACAAAGGAGGTCAGAATATACAATTGGAGCAAAGATAGCCTCTTCAATAAGTGGTGCTGGGAAAACTGGACAGGTACATTTAAAATAATTAAATTAGAACACTCCCTAACACCATACACAAAAATAAACTCAAAATGGATTAAAGACCTAAATAAATATAAGGCCAGACACTGTAAAACTGTTAGAGGAAAACAGGCAGAACACTCTTTGATGTAAATCGCAGCAAGACTGTTTTTGACCCACCTCCTTGAGTAATGAGAATAAAAAAATAAATAAATAAACAAATGGGACCTAATGAAACTTAAAAGTTTTGCAGAGCAAAGGAAACCATAAACAAGACAAAAAGACAGCTCTCAGGATGGGAGAATATATTTGCAAGTGAAGCAAATGACAAAGGATTAATCTTCAATATATACAAACAGCTCATGCAGCTCAGTATCAAAAAGCAAACAACCCAGTGAAAAAATGGGCAGAAGACCTAAATAGACATTTCTCCAAAGGAGACATACAGATGGCCAACAAACACATGAAAAGATGCTCATATCATTAATTATTAGAGAAATGCAAATCAAAACTACAGTGAGGTGTCATCTCACCCCAATCAGAATGGCCATCAATAAAAAATCTATGAATAAATGTTGGAGAGGGTGTGGAGAAAAGGGAACCTTCTTTCATTGTTGTTGAGAATGCAAACTGATACAGCCACTATGGAGAACAGTATGGAGATTCCTTAAGAAACTAAAAATATAACTAACATATAACACAGCAATCCCACTACTGGCCATATACCCAGAGAAAACCATAATTCGAAAAGACACATGCATCCTCATGTTCATTGCAGCACTATTTACAATAGCCAGGACATCGAAGCAACCTAAATGTCCATCAACAGTGGAATGGTTAAAGAAGATGTGGGACATGTATACAATGGAATATTACTCAGCCATATAAAAGGAATGAAATTGGGTCATTTATAGAGCCATGGGTGGACCTAGAGACTGTCATACAGAGTGAAGTAAGTCAAAAAGAGAAAAACAAATATCATATATTAACACATATGTGGAAACTGAAAAAAATTGGTATAGACACTCTTATTTACAAAGGAGAAATAGAGACACAGACGTAGAGAATAAACTTATGGATACCAAGTAGGAACGGGGGAGAGGGTGGGATGAATTGGGAGATGGGAATTGACATATATACACTACTGATACTATGTATAAAATAGATAACTAATGAAAACCTACTGTATAGCACAGGGAACTCTACTCAGTGCTCTGTCATGACCTAAATGAGAAGGAAATCCAAAAAAGTGGGGATATATGTATACATATAACTGATTCACTTTGCTGTACACTATAAACTAATGCAATATTGTAAAGCAGATATACTCCAATAAAAAATAAATAAGAACTGGGATATAATGGATAACATGATGACTATAATTAACACTGCTGTAGGGTATGTTTAAAAGTTGCTAAGTGATGTTTTAAAAGTACCTATCACAAGGAAAAAAACATTTTTTTGTAAATGTATGAGGTGATGGATTTTAACTAAATTTACTATGATAATCATTTCACATTACCATATGTAAGTCAAGTCATTATGCTCTACACCTTAAACTTATATGTGCTGTATGTCAATTATATCTCAATAAAACAAAAATATAAATGAAAAAAATGCAACCATTTAAAAAGGAAAATAATACTTAGGTGTAAGTCTATCAAAACATTTTTGGATTTGCATGCTGAAAACTACAAAATGTTGATAAAGTAATTTAAAGATCTATATAAGTGGGGAGACATAATTTGTTCATGGATTAGAAGAACTAATATAGTAAAGATATCAATTATTTTGAGATTAATATCCATGTTTAAGATAATTCTTATAACCTGCCAAGCAAAATAATTTTTGCAGGTATAGACAAGATTATTTTAAAATTTATATGTAAAGTCAAAAGTACTATAATAGCTAACAATTTTGAAAAAGGAGAATAAAGTGGGAAGAATGAGTCTACCTAGTTTCAAGACATTATATAGCTAGTGTAATCAAGACTGTATGAAATTGGTGAAGGGATAGACATATGAATGAATGGAATAGTACAGAGAAGCCAGTAAACAGACCTAAGTAACTTTTTGATGAAAGTATAAAAGAAATTCAATGGAAAAAAATAGTCTTTTCAAAAAATAGGGCTGGTAGCAATTATACTCCAATAAAGATGTAAAAAAAAAAAAATAGGCCGGGAATAATTAGACAACCAGGGGAAAAAAAAAAAAAAAAAAAAAAAAAAAAAAACAACCTAAGCCTCAAAACTTATGTAGAAATTAATTCAAACTAGGTCAAGAATTTAAATGTAAAATTCAAAATTATAAAGTATTTAGAAAAAATAGAGTATCTTTCTGATTAATAATTAGCAAAAAATTCTTTATTAAAATTGACAACAAAAACACATCCATTAAAAAATTGATAAATTGAACACTATTAAAATTAAAACCTTTTTCTTTGTGAAAGACAAGAAATGAGTGCATGAAATATTTGCAACCATATACCTGGCAAATAATTAGTATACAGAATATATATAGAAATGTCAAAATTCAATAATTGGATTTTTTTTGTTTTTGTTGAGACTTTTTCCTAATAGGTTTATATATACATATATATTTTACTCTATATGTATGTGTGTGTGTGTATATATATATTTTTTGTATTGCCCCAGTATGTTTGGTAGATTAAACACATAATACATTTACAATTACTGGGGCATTTTTTTTTCAATTCTGGAGTGTGAGGCATATTCCTTTGTGAGTGATTATAAATATCTACTTGTGTATATATATATATATATATTTT
>NW_006774071.1:266932-335159 GCF_000442215.2 Lipotes vexillifer
CGCGCAGGCTCAGCGGCCATGGCTCAGGGGCCCAGCCGCTCCGCGGCACGTGGGATCTTCCCAGACCGGGGCACGAACCCGCGTCCCCTGCATCGGCAGGCGGACTCTCAACCACTGCGCCACCAGGGAAGCCCTACTTGTGTATATATTTGTGTGCTTGCTAAAGATTAAGGAGAGCTGAGTGTGTATGTATGTGTCTGTGTGCATTGTGTGCATTGGTAAAGCACTACAGTGATTCTGATTTACCCTAGAATATGTATCCCTTGTCAAAGTTGAGAAAAATTCATCTAGAGAGAAATATATACAGGGAAGCTTTGGGGAAAGGATTGGCCAGGCCACTCTGCCTGGTTTTATTTTAGGTCTTTACAAGCTAGCCTAAATAATCAGAATATTATTTCATCACTGTAACATGCATTCTCAATATCACCCCCAAGGCGGCAAAACTTTGTTCTTTAGGGTCAAAACATTCTTACTTGTTTTATGGATAAAGCACAATTACATATTCAGTACATAAACAGATGTACAGTATGTCTGTTACAAAAAATCCTGTAATGGGGATGCCATTAGGTGAAAACAGGCTTTTTGAGATGTGTGATAAAAAGATTGAGAAACACTGTTCTATAGTAAGAAACAAAATGAATTGATTCCCTTGCATATATTCATTTGCATCTGTTTTTGTAATAGGTGGCTGCTTAAGGATTTGTGAACACAATATGCAGACCTAATAAAATTTCATGAATCTTAGCTAAAAGTTGGCCTAATATTTGAAAATTAAATAGTGAATGTTGACTAACATAGGAATAAATAACCTTTACAAAATCCATAGTCAAAATGATTAACCTCGTAATTAAAATAGAAGGTCTTAAATCTTAGATGAGAAGGGGGGAGGTAGGAAGGGAGAGACAGAATGAGATTTAAAAATGGGGAGATGGACTTCCCTGGTGGCATAGTAGTTAAGAATCCACCTGCCAATGCAAGGGACGCAGGTTTGAGCCCTGGTCCGGGAAGATCCCCCATGCCGTGGAGCAACTAAGCCTGCGCGCAACAACTACTGAAGACCATGAACCTAGAGCCCGTGCTCCACAACAAGACAAGCCACTGCAATGTGAAGCCCACACACCACAACAAAAAGTAGCCCCCGTTCGCCACAACTAGAGAAAGACTGTGCACAGCAATGAAGACCCAATGCCCCCAAAAATAAATAAATAAATAAATAAATAAATAAATAAATAAATAAAATAAATTTAAAAATAAAAAGGGGGAAGAGAGAGAGAAAATTCAATTAAAACAGAGTTGGAGTCACTTTGTTATACATCAGAAACTAACACACCATTGTAAAGCATTATACTCCAATAAAGAAAAAAAAAAAAAAGAGTAGGAGACCAGAAGGAGGCATTGTCATGCTCTGCAACAAAAGCAGAGTCCAAAAGAAGAAGAAAGATCCTTTTTTTCTTTTCTGGCAAAAAAGACCACCAGTGTAACAAAATCGTTTTGGCGGGGAGTGAGGGAGGAAATGATATTATGCAATTTTCTTTAATATCGTTTCCCCCCACCACACATTTGATGATGATCCTCCCACAGAAAGTACTGTTTGTTTTTGTTTCCTTTTGCTGTTATTGTTCTGTTATCACAATTCTCTTTTGATGGATATTTCCAAGCAGATAAGTGTAGTCTGAGATAATAACTCAGTGGCAAGTTCAGTAGGAAGGTACACTCTTTAATGACAGGAGCAATCTGACAACATCAAGTAGATGTGAGCACTCTGGTAAGGTCTCTAGCTTATAGTGGACATCATTCCCTCAATGACTGATATTATGAGATTGTGCTACATTTTGCTTCTTGGCAAGCCCATTAAGAATACTATATATAAATCATTAGCTTGGAATAATAACTTCACAGAATTTAATTACTTTAAATACTATTTAAAAATAAGGTGAAAAAGGGTAGTTTCAGTACAAAAGGGCATTAATGTTCTATTAGAATTCAAATGATTGTTTCTCATGTAAGTAACACTAGATATGCCATCTAAGAGATCTGTAACATTACAGATGGCAGCATTATTTCACACAAAAGATAGGTTTACACACCAGGCTAATAGGCAATCAGGGCTTTGAGATAGATATCAATGTGCAGTGGGACAAACTCAAGGAACCCTAATTACATTTACATTAAACAATCAAGTAAAACAAATTCCAGCAGAAATGCAAAAACACAAGGACAGCATTACAGGCCAAATAGATGAGTAGTAAAATTATTTCAAAACGTAAGCAAGACTCTTCTCCTTCAACATAATCTCTGATCGTGTTTGTGACATTGCAATTTATAACAAGAAGTATATATTTTGTCTTTGTTCTTTTTCCTGGTGTAGAATTCCTAAAATTCTTAGAATTTTCTAAATGATAAAACCAATAAAAGTGTCTTTGTTATTCATAATAAGCCCTTTTCATCCACACCTGAGTTTATGTTAATGGAGTAAGTTTTGGAAAGCTCCTAGGTAACCAAGGATAGGAGTTGGTTGCTAGGGGAACCAAAGATGTAATTAGAATGCTGGAACTTTCAGCCCTAAGTTTTGGGGGCTGGAGGTTCACTTAACCACGCTTGGCCAAAGATTATTTAACTGTGCCTACATAATGAAGCTCCCTAACAACCCCTCCAGCACAAGGTTTGGAGAACGTCCTGGTTGGTTAACATGTGGATATTCTTGGGAGGGTAAAATACCCAGAGAACACAGGTAGGTTCTGTATCCTTTCCTCCATACCTTGTTCTATGCGTCTGTCATATCTGGCTGTTCCTGAGTTATAGCCTTTATAATAAATTGGTAATCCTACTAAGTAAACTTGTCCTGAGTTCTGTGAGCCATTCTAGCAAATGATGAAACACAAGGAGTGGGTTATGGGAACACTGGATTTATAGTTAATCAACCAGAAACCCAGATGACAACCAGGACTAGTGAGTGGTGTCTGAAACGGGACAGTCTTGTGTGACTGAGCCCTTAACCTGTGGGGTCTGACCCTCTCTCCAGTTAGATAGAATTAGAGTTGAGTTAAATTAGAGGACACTCAGCTGGTGTAAGAGAATTACTTGATGTGGAAAGCCTTTCCACAGATCTGGTGTTAATAGTGAAGTATTGAGAATAGAGGAGAAAGAGTTTTTCCTTTCAATGTTGAATTTAAAAAGATTGTAAATTGTGCAGGCTTCTTAGAAGACAATACATGGATATCAAAAAATTGTATACTGTTATAGAATAATCATAACCTAGATTTCAGAAGTAGAATGAAAGATCATAAGATTAGCAGGAAAACACTGTGATAGAAACTCATTGAATATTCAGTAAGAACTTAGTTTAACGAATGTTTTTGGCTCCTAGACTCTAGAAAATTACTCTATATAGAGAGAAAAAGGTGTGATATGCACATAATACAAAGGTAATAATAGTAGAGATAAGGAAATTGAGCTAATGATAAAGGACTTGCAGCTTGTAGTCAAAATGACCTGCATTCAAAACCCAGCGAGGGCTTCCCTGGTGGTGCAGTGGTTGAGAGTCCGCCTGCCGATGCAGGAGACACGGGTTCGTGCCCCGGTCCAGAAAGATCCCACATGCTGCGGAGTGGCTGGGCCCGTGAGCCATGGCCGCTGAGCCTACGCGTCCGGAGCCTGTGCTCCACAAGGGGAGAGGCCACAGCAGTAAGAGGCCCGCGTACAGAAAAAAAAAACAAACTGAAATTTCTTACAAGCTGTGTGGTCTAACATAAGATTAGTAAACTTTTACTATAAAGGACCAGATAGAAAATATTTTACGCTTTGTGGACCACATACAGTTTCTGACACATATTCTTTGTGTATGGCTGTGTATGTGTGTGTTTACAATTCTTTAAATTTACCGACTATTTAAAAATGGGTCATATGGTATATTAGGCATATGGGCCAGAGTTTGCTAATTCCTGGTCTAGGCAAGTTACTGATCCTCACGATCCTCAGTTTTCTCAATTTATATTGGGAATAATACCTCTCTTGGAAGTCTGTATTTAATATTAAATAAGATAATGCTTCCAAAGCATATAAAATATGGTATCTGTTCAATAAACAGTAGTAACTGGAGTCATTATGGTAGTAGTCATAGTTGAGCAGTTTAGTTTTCACATTATTATTATAATTATTAGTTTTATGCAATAAATCATTACTATTATTATACAATTACAAAATTACTAATTTTTATTCTTCAGAGTGTAGTGGCTGTTTAAGAAAAATATTATGTCTATTTCCAGGGAGGGAAGTCTTTGAGAAGAAAAGACTTCAGCTCTGTCCAGTATGTGTAATAAGTAGACACAGAAAAGGAAGTAGTAGATGAAATAGCAAGAGCAAAAGCTATTCAAGTGCTGAGGATCATGTACAGTGTGCCATTTCTAGCACATACATTCAGTGTGGTATTACATGTAATTTTAAGCAAATACATTCAGTAAAGTATGAAAGAGTCTTTCCTTAACATTAGTCAGGCTCCTTTGACTACTCTTCCCAATTAGGCCTTGGATTTTGTGCTTCCATGTCCTACTTTATGTGGCCTAATTTTTGCAAGAATCCCACTAAGTTAGGTTAGGCAGAATTCCCCACCCTCAGTACCTGATCACCCTTAATATCTGATCAGGTTCTTCATCTTCCATGATCCCCCAGATGATGTCTTATTACCTTGGCCGACCTTCCGCAAGAATCCTATTCTGTTGGTTTAGCCAGAATTCCTCCTTACCTCTCTTAGTAATTTTCCATCCACTAATCCACACTTCCCCAACACTAACTCTACTCTTTTACTGTAAATTTCCACTTTTCCTTGTTGTACTCAGAGTTGGGCCCAATTTCTTCCTCCTACTACAAAACCCCATTCAGTTATCCTGAATAATGTCTCCTTTACTGTTCTTTAACAAGCATCATGAATAATTTTTTTCCTGAACTAATATAACATGCAGGATAAAGTAAGGCTAGATCATAGAGGACTTTTTCAACACAGTAGAGCAGGGGGCATTATCATCTAGGAAAGGCTCTAATAGAATTAGGCAAAGGATTTGAAGTATGAGAGTCATACAGGTCTTACTTTTTTATATTGGGCAAATACATGTGCAGATCACTTGACCAAGAAAAACAGGTCATTCTGGCTGCAAAGCAAAGAATGAGTTAAACAAGGGTTAGAATGAGAGCAGTAAAAACAGTTAGAAAGTATGCAGATCAGTGATTATGAGTGTCTGAAGTGGAAGGAAGAGTGGAGGGGCTAGCATTGTGGGCATGATTTAAATTTTTTTTTCAAGATATAGTGCTGGATTTTATCTAGTACATGCTACAGAGGTATGTAGGATCAGTCTTAAGTTTCTGGCTCAAGTACTGCTTGGATGGAAGCACATTAATAGTGATTATGATGACAGGAACAGGCACAGACTGGGCAGAGAACATACAGTCAATTTTGGACATGTTGAGTGCTATGTCTACCATGGTCACTTATTCAACAGGTGGTTGTATATTCAAGTTTGAAGGCCAGGTTCGAAGATGTATATTTTTAAGTCATTTCACCTAGGTGAGTTTTTAAACCATGAAAGTAAGTGAATTTGACCAGGAGAATAAATGGAGAAAAAAGAAAAATGGGTAGAAAAAATATGGGAAAAAAATGGTTTTGTGTTAAAACTTGAAGTAGTTTGTGTCTCTTAATCCCATATCCCTATCTTGACCTTTCCCCTTCCTTCTCCCCACTGGGAACCGCTAGCTTTTTTCTCTGTATCTGTGAATCTGTTTCTGTTTTGTTATATACATTTGTTTGTTTTATAAAATGAATGATAAACAAAGGTATATTGTACAGCATATGGAAATATAGCCATTATTTTGTAATAGCTTTAAATAGAGTAAAAACTATAAAAATATTGAGTCACTCGGATTTATAGGTTGAAACTAATACAATATTGTAAATCAACTATACTTCAAAAAAAAGAAACATAAAGGAAGGATTAATTTTGCAGTTGTGGTTTATGTAAACTATGCTAGGGAAAAAAGAATGTTGTAAGGAATCATGCAATTGACAGTTTAACCTGAAAATATTTCAATTTCTAAAAATCAATATATTGTAGAATTTCCCAAAATGCACCTTCAGTGTGCATTAACATTAATTCAGTTAAGTCTTGCAGTTATAACCCGCATCAAAATGACCCAAGAAGAAATTAGGCAGGTGCAATTTCTATTATATGTAGTGCTAAGTAGGAACTGTCTTTCTTTATCTACTCATTATCTCACATTGTTTTAAAACCAATTAGGCCAATGAAATGCAGATCTTTCTGTTAATGCAAACAATATTCTCCTTTTTACTGATCACAGGATCTTATTGGTCTTTAAATTGGCATAGAAAAAAGAGGCAGTTGAATCTGTTTGCCAATATCAACATTAATTATGTCAAAATCAGATGGATTGTATTCACCATAAGAAATTGATCTTTCTTAAATAATTCTACATAGCAGGACAAAACATGCAACAATGATGGTGTTCTGTAAGCCACAAGCAGGTTTTCAATATATACAGCAGTGTGCTGGCATATTTTCTAAAGATTTTGCAGACCCAAAACACTCATATGGCACAAACACTTGCAGTCATGTATAATAAATATTGAGATCAACCTGGCAAAGATAATATGCTTCTTTCTTGTCTCAGATATTCTAAATTAGAGCAGTCAAATAATGTTATCTGGGAGGCCAGCTACTTCAAAATAGCACCTGCATACCTTGCTTGATGCTTGGTAACTTTCATTTTATTTGATATAATTTAAGCTGGCTAAGAAAAGCATAATCACCATTACAATAAGCACTTATTAAAATTTTAATTATGGAAGATAGCCTCCTCCAATCTTCACATGAATTTACTTATTTAATTCTCACAGCAACTCTGATTTAGATGAGGTTATTATCAACATTTGTGAAGATAAGGGTGTATAGAAGGTATAAATGCTTTGTTCACATATTTTCCAAATATCAAATATCTAGTAAATAGGAAAATTGGGCTTTATGCTCCGTGGCATGTTTGCATGGTTCATACTCTAATCACTGTCTCTTACCACAGTAATACTGCCTCTCACCTTACTATAAAGACTTCCTAAAATTATAGAATCAGGGACAGGGAACAACAGGATTCAGATAGGTCACAGGCAGAAGAATGTCAGACCAGCAAAGATTGGGTTAGAATGTTAACAAGATTTGCATCTACTTGGAGAGAGGAAATTAATTCCTTTCTTCAAGGAGGTATCCATTATCAGGAAAATGGAGAGAGTTCATTTGATCCTTGCCTTTGAATGAGGAGGCAAAATTCAGTGGAATAAAGGAATTTCAACCATGGCTATTTGAAAAGTCTGTGAATAATGCTGATGGGTAGTTTGGGGCAGGTGAGCTTAGCAATCAGATGTCTCAGATCCATAAAGAATATCATATAGTCTTCAAGTAATGTAACTTCCAGTTTTCCATGACTTTAGACTAGAAACAAGTATAACTTGCTAATTTATTTATAGACATGGAACTTACTGATTGTTTATGCAGATGTGAAAATAAATGAAGTCCATCTAAAAGAGTACAAACGAGGCTATTTATTCAGAGCTTGCTATAACATGGGAGTTAGCCACCATCACTTGCATTTGGCAGAGACTCAAAGAAAGACAGAGGAGTAGGAAAGCTTTATAGGGGAAAATAGAAGTAAGCCACCATTGGTTATGTCTATGCTCTGATTGGAGGTTGTTGGCATGATGATGCTGGGGGCAGGCTAACTAGAAGTACCATTTTATATGATTGTTTGGAAAGCATACTTGTATTTTATCTGGTTTGTCCTGAGTTGGGAACAGGGGCAAAATGAAATAGCTGACAGTCATTGACCAAGTTCTGAATGTTCTGGGAAGATTGATTCAGAGGTTGTAGGTCAGAGTTCTATTAATATATTTGGTCTGGCCATTGTTTGTATATTCAGTATCACAGAGAAATTTTAAGGAGAAAATTGGGCACACTTCAGATCTGTGTGGGGAATTTCTTCAGAGATAAGAAAGGTTACAGTGTAAGTGTAATGAGGAAAAGGCCAAGATCTAATTATTTAGGCATATAAAACAAGAAGACACAAGATCTGTTCTCTTCATGCATTTACAAAAATACAAGGTATGGAAGTCACAGATGGAGCTGTGGTGTTAGCTGCTGCCACCAAATGTCCCGTCATGGGGCAGTGGTAGTTGTAGCCACAAGTGCTGGTTGTTCTCAGGAGTATTATCTTATCCTCCTTCCATGTGAGGTAATCCTACCTATCAGTCTATTCTCGGAAGGATATAAAATATAAGAATAGATTACAATGATAGGAGTGGCACTTAACAGAATTTTCATGAAGCCAAAGATTAAATAGTCATTGGCAAAGTTGAAAATACATTAATTAGTATGAAAGAAGAATGTTAAGTAATCAAAAGTGTGGTGGGGTGGGTTTGTGGGAGGTAGTAGTGGACTTGAGAGTTAGGGTATCAGAGAGCTACAGTAAGCCAAGTAGATGGTGGATAGTAAGAAATTTTGGAGGAACTAGGTAGGTCTCCCATTAAACCTTTAAGAACCCACATATTTCCCTTTCACATAAATGAAGAGGACATTTAAAGGAGTAAAACAACATAAGCAGCCATGTTTGGGGGCATGCACATGTTGAAAAAGACAAAGATGTTGCTATCATGGTTTTCAATAGACAGTTATTAAACACCCAGGTAAAGAGATCCATATAGATAGTAACTATTTCTTCTAAGAAGCTGAGGAGCTATACATTAATACTTATGGGAGGTACAATACATAATAAGAACACTGATCATTCACTCACTCATTCATTATTTTTCTGTAAAGTAGGTTACTAATAGCACCTACCTCATAGAATTTTTGTGACCTTTCAATTAATTAATTATGTGAATTTCCAAAGAGTGTGTAACACAGAGAAAAATGCTGTAAAGCACCAGCTATTATTATTACTTTTATAATAATAATAATATTTATTATGCCACCAGGGAAGCCCTGTAGTCTTGTTTTTTAAGAGACTATTAAAATTGCAGTTCAGCCAACAAGTCATTCTTTTAACAGATGTTTACTGAGCTCTTCCTCCTCAGCAGGTATATTGGGGTGCAGCATTGATGAATAGGAGAATGCCTCTGTTGCATGGAGCTTACTTTCCAGCAGGAGAGAAAGCCAACCAATTAATTGTGCTGTTTGAGGTAGCTGGAAACACAAATGGAATTGAAATTATTGATGTTGTTTAAATGTAACCAAAGATTACATGGTGGTCTAAGGAAAAGCAGATTTAAAATCAAACACCACCACCACCACCTTTGTTTTGGATGATGTCCTGTGTTAAAATGCTTTATTTTGTAAGCTGTTTCTTTGAAAGGTCCAGTTACAGTTGTATTAAAGATAGTGTCATTATAGGGACTTCCACACTAGTTTACAAAACAGAAACAGACTCACAGACATAGAAAACAAACTTATGGCTACCAAAGCAGTAAGGGGGTGGGGGAGGGATAAATTTGGAGTTTAGGATTAGCAGATACAAACTACTGAATATAAAATAGATAAACAACAAAGTCTTATTGTATAGCACAGTGAGCTATATTCAGTATCCTGTAATAAACCGTAATGGAAAAGAATATGAAAAAGAGTGCGTACGTGTGTGTGTATATATACATACATACATATATATATATATATATATATATATATATATATATATATACACACACACTACATCTTCTCTGAGTTTTTTAACCAAGATAATGGTAAAGAAAATATCACGTTGCATTAAAAGTACATGACTAGATTGAGTGAATGTAAGGGAGGAGGATAGTATTAGAAATCCCCATATCAAAGAACAAAACCAAAATTGACGATATTAATGATGCAGAAAAAAATGCTTCCTGATAAAACAAACACCAATATTTTTTAAAAAAGTATTTTGGAGTATAGCTGATTTACAATGTTGTGTTTGTTTCAGTTGTACAACAAAGTGAATCAGTTTTATATATATATATATATATATATATATACTATTTTATAGATTCCGTTCCCATATAGACATGACAGAGTACTGAGTAGAGTTTCTTGTGCTGTACAGGTTCTTATTAGTTATCTATTTTATATATAATAGTGTGTGTACATCAATCTCAATCTTCCAGTTCCCCACCCCTTTACCTCCTGGTAACCATAAGTTTTTTTTTTTTTACATCTGTATCTCTATTTCCGTTTTGTAGATAAGTTCATTTGTACCTTATTTTTAGATTCCACATATAAGCCAAATCATATATTTTTCTTTCTCTGTCTGACTTACTTAACTCAGTATGACAGTCTCTATGTCCATCCATGTTGCTGCCAATGGCATTATTTCATTCTTTTTTTATGACTAATATTCCATTTTATAAATGTACCACACCTCCTTTATCCATTCCTCTTTTGGTGGACATTTAGGTTGCTTCCATGTCCTGGTTATTGTAAATAGAGCTGCAATGAACATTGGGGTGCATGTATCTTTTTGAATTATGGTTTCCTCTGATATATGCCCAGGAGTGGGATAGCTGGATCATATGGTAGCTCTATTTTCAGTTTCTTAAGAAGCCTCTATCTGTTCTCCATAGTGGCTGTATCAGTTTATATTACAACCAACAGTGTAGGAGGGTTCACTTTTCTCCACACCCTCTCCAGCATTTATTGTTTGTAAACGTTTTGATAATAGCCATTCTGACAAGTGTGAGGTGATATCTCATTGTAGTTTTGATTTGTATTTCTCTAATAATTAGCAATGTTGAGTATCTTTTCAGGTGCTTTTTACCCAAAACCACCAATTCTTGATACAAATATAAACAAATAAGTATAGAATAAAACTTCCTTTGTCTGATAAAATATATTTATCATAATCTATAGCAAAAGAATATTTAGTGAAAATATAACAACATTCATTTTAAACCAAGAATAAGTTAAGAATGCTATTATCATTGTTTCCATTAAACATTTTACAGGAGGTCTAGTAGTTAATTTACCAAGTACTGTGATAAAATTTTTAAAAAGAAAATTATATCAAGATAAAGAATAAGATGTCACCAATATTGTAATTGCATTGGTTTCCCTGAAATTGATTTATTGAAGAAATGCAATTCTTATCAAAATTGAAACATTTTTATGAAACTTGACAAGCTACTTCTCAATTAATATTGACTAACAAAATTTGTATGGATTTTCATGGAGGAAATATAGAACCCTATGAACTAGGAGAATAGAATCAAGAACCCAGAAACTTATCTATGCATATCTGGGAACATGATATGTAATAGAAGATACATAACACTAGAAAAAATTAAACTGTTTCCTCACTGAAATTATAATAATTCCAGGTAGACCAAAAACAAATTTTAAAAACAGGAATATCTTATAAATGTTAAACAAGATGTAAAAAGAAAAATGCCAAAAGAAAATGGGCTAATTTTAATATCAAAGTTTTCCTAGATGTTAAACAATATCTTGAAAAATTACAAATACAAGCCACAAGCTAGGATAAGAAATATGAGACCCATGTAAGTAAAAAAGAGTTAATAGCCATAAAATACACACACACACACACACACACACGTGTGTGTGTGTGTATATAGATAGATAAATAGATAGAGAACACTAATATCTTTTCAAAGTGGAACAAAAACGCTCAGTAGAAATTGAACAAAAGACCTCAATAAGCTTTTCACAGAAAGGACATAGAAATAACCAATAAAGATGAAAATACTTAAAACATTAGTGTTCAGGAAATCCATACTAAAGCTCACTGCATTCCATTTAATGGAAACCAGACTGACAAAAATTGAAAGGTCATCAAGTTTTGGACAGTGCTTAGACTAGTAATAAGAATTTCTATCTACTGCTGGAGAATATGTAAGGTTTTATAGCACTTTTCAAAAACAGGCATTATCTAGCAAAATTGAAGTTGTACAAATCCTAAAATCTCAGCACTTCCTTCTAGGAGTGTAGCCCTCAGAAACTATCATTTGTGCACTAAGAAGCATACATATGAATGAAAAGTGCAGCAATGTTTGAGTAGCAAAACACTAGAAATAATGCAAATATCCATCAACAAGGAGAATGGACAAAAAAATGTATTTTTCAATGGAATACTATGCAATAGGCTAAGTAATGAAATAACAAATTCATAAACTTTAATGAACTTCAGAAATATGATGATGTGTAAAAGAAGGAAGCCACAGAAGAATGTGTTTTAATTTAATTTACATAAAGTTAAAAATGTCAACGTAGTTTTAAGGATGATACATACATACAAAAATCAAGGAATTATGTAAAAAAACTACACAGAAAAGCAGGAAAATATAAGGATACAATTCAGGAGAGTCTTTGGATCCCCTTCTGGAGGAGAAGGGGAATGCATTTTGAGATATGCAATCAGAGAGAGAGAGATTCAGAGTATTTTGATAATATTTAATTTCTTATGTTGAGTGATATGTCTTAGGTGTTCATTTTATTAATCTTTCTACTTTATGTCATAATATTTTTATATATTAAATATTTCATAATAAATAAAGAAGCACTTTGAGCATTTAAAGAAATGCCTTCTGAGATATATTATCAAGTGCAGTAATAAGAAGACAAAAGCAAGAACAAGTACAGACCTGGGTATATAAAATGCTGCTATTTTTGTAAAAAAAATACTACATAGGATATTTCCTCATATATTTAAAGAAGTTAGCTCTAGAAGTAATAGGCAAAAACATATTCCTATATCTCTTGAAATTGGGCAGAAAATGGGCAAGAGATTTAGAACCAGAGAGGTTAAAAACCTTTCTCAAGGGCTTCCCTGGTGGCACAGTGGTTGAGAGTCCGCCTGCTGATGCAGGGGACACGGGTTCGTGCCCCTCCGGGAAGATCCCACATGCCACGGAGCGGCTAGGCCCATGAGCCATGGCCGCTGAGCCTGCGTGTCTGGAGCCTGTGCTCCGCAACGGAAGAGGCCACAACAGTGAGAGGCCCGCGTACCGCAAAAAACAAAAACAAAAACACCTTTCTCAAAGTCCCAAAATCCTGGCAGAGTCAGGCCCAATTTCATTCCTTCCTTTAGCAATTACTTGATGAGTACCAGTTCTGTGTTAAGAATTGGTCAGGCAGTTTGGATGTATCAGAGAACAAAATGAAGAACTCTGTTTAATCAAATTCTAGCTGGAGGAGATGAGAATAAAAAATAAACACAACTGATGAATAAACAAATAATATATCATGTTAGATATTTGTTAGAATGTGATAAATGCTGAACGTATGATGACAGGGTAGAACAACGTTGGACATAGTGAGGCCTGGGAGGGGGAGGGCAGTGTTAACTTGCAGAGTTAAAGAGAGCAGTCAGGGCAGACCTCATCGAGAGGGTGAGGATTGAGAAAAGCCTTGAAGGAAGGAAGGAAGTGAGCTAAGCTAAGCGTGTATCTAGAGAAAGAATATACCGGGCAGCTAAAGCAGGCCCTAAGGAGCAGATGCAGCATCCAAGTTGATGAAGTCAAGTTTGCTGATTTAAAATGTTTCATCATTGTCATTACTATGCTCCACTGATTACTCTGAGTTTTACTGTTTCTCACACTGGCATGGATTGTTAGACACAGCTTGTGTGAATAGAAACAATTTTTTCCTTTTAGAAATATCAACTAATTTGTAATTTAATATTTTAACTCAGTTGTGTATGGTCCTAAAATGGGAATAAATTGGTATTACCCTATGGGGTCAACCCACAGAAATATTATGAAAGACTTGAGCAAGGATGATGTGCAGAGACTTAAAGCCTTTCCCACCTTTCCTGTCATGGGGCACATATAAAACTCACTTGTTTCCAATAATTGAATATATTAAATCCAGAATAAAGGAAATAGAAAAAGCAATACTGCCTAGGCTTGGATCATTGTTTTCTCGAGGGTATTTTTAAGACAATGGTGGGAAGCTTTCTCTAAAACCCTCTCTTTTCAAGGAGAGTTGCTTAAAGAAAAATATTTATTCTGGTTTTAAAAAATATATATCAGCCTATAAAGAAGAAATATAGCAGTCAATATTAAAAATGTAACATGATGTTAAAGGAGAAGAAAAACCCACCCACAGTCTAGCTGGGGGATTTGTAAAGGAAAAAGGAAAAAGAACAAGCATTGCAACTGTTATCCTCCCAAAATATGCTGCTGTAAGGACTTAAGTTGTTTTAATTTTCTCTATATATATTACTAGTTTTCTTGACCTTGCAAAAGTCTTTCAGTATGTGTTCATATATCTGTGAAAACAAGAACAATGATCCCATCTCTCTGAGGATCCTTTGGGTTAATTTAGTGACTTTCATATCTAATACCAACTATTATGCCCATTGCCTTTGTTCTCAAAATTCTCACCACTGACCTAATAATAGACAAAATGACAGTCATGTTTATAGCCACTTGCAACAAAAAACTCTCAGTAGCGTCGTATTGCAATATAATGAAGAGAAATTACAAATGAATAGAGAGGCAGCAACTACCCAGAGACAATCTGAGGACTGAATGAAAAGAACAGTTTTGATGATGTCCTTATAAATGTGCCACCAGGCTAACGGGGGAGAAAGCATGCTTCCTAGTTAATTTTCCATATTTGTGTAATGAGAAGAAATAGACAAACTGCCAGAGAGTTCATTTGTCTAATGTTTCAGCCAGCAGACATGGCACACCTCCCACTTAAAGGGGTTAAAGGTGGGCAAAAATATATATAAAATTCTAAGCTGCTTGTTTTGACCTTATAAAATAACAAATCAGGGCCATTATGGATAGTGGTCTGAGGATGACACCAGTCATTTATAGTTAATTTCTCCTACCAGATTCTGATTTTTACAAAATATTTCATTTTAGTAAACTGCTGGCTGAATTACACCTAGAGCATCAAGGCTAGCCTTGTACTTCCCATTACTATGGATAGTTCCCTGAGCAGTCAAATAAATATGTTTTTGTAGTTGCTCATTCTGCTGTTTTCTGAATAGTGAGTATTCATTATTCAAACCATATAGCAACTATTCAACCTAAAGACCAACTTCTCTTAGAATTTTGACAAGGAACAAATGAATAAAATATAAATATTTAGTAAATACTTTTCTTTGATTATAGACTAGAAAAACTGCTGATTCCTAGCACAACTGCTTCATACTGTAGCCATAGAATGACTGGTTAAAGGACTGTGCTTATTAGGTCTAAACATTACAGATCCACTGGGAACACAATATTGGTTGTGAAGTATTTATATGGCATAGTTTTCTAAAATGCTCTACAATCATTAGCTAGTTCTGACAACAACTCTATGAAAACAGCTCTGTGTGAGGTGGGTTACTATCTGCTCAGTTCTACTTTGGGGAGTCTGGTGTAGATAGTATCTGTCTGAAAATTACCCAGGGCAATAATTCACGACAGGAGTTGGGCTCTCATAAAGATATACTATTACTATATCCACAGTCAGTTCATTGACCAAGCTCCCCATTTGAGAAAACAGTCATTACTTCTTGTTCATTTTGTTCCTTTAAAAACACTGAAATCCGAAGACTCTTTCAGACAACTCTCTTTTTGTAATAATCATAAGAATTTAAAGATATTATCTATAAATGGATTACCTTTTACTGATTATCCACCATGACCATGACTAATATGCTTGGTGTAATGGAAAGAAGAGAGGATTTGGAATAAAGCCTAGCTCTGTCATTAATTAAAGAGATTTTGTCAAGTAACTTCACTTCCTTTTGCTCATCTGAAAGATAAAAGATTTTGAACAACTGACTTCTAAGGTCCCTTCTGGCATTAAAAGCCAGTCATCTTATATCCTTTATATTCATATAATGACAAATTCTATGATTACATTCTTTTTTTCCTGATTATGTTCTGGAAAAATATCTGAGACTATCTAATACATTAACCTATATTTCAGTGACTGCCTTTTTGGAAAATCATTATGTGTGGGCTGACAAAGTCCCTGGTCTTAAAGGACTGAGTTAATGTAACAAATTCATATCAACAGGAGAGATGAGATGGAGGTGCAGGTAGATGACAAGGAACTGTGAATAAATGCATGACCCATTGTGCATGTGAATTAAATCTATCAAATTTATGCTCAGTGGAAGATAAATACTCTTACATAATTACTTTTCAAAACCTATGTAAATAGTCCAAAATTGTTTTCAGCTGGCTTTATTTAGCATAAAGAGTTGGAATGTGGTCATGCTTAAACATCACATGTCCTTGTCTGTCTAACCACCCTGAAATAATTCACATTAATTTGATGCCTTGGGCTGTTGCTAAGCTTTCAAGCAATGGAGGGTAAAATGCCAAAATCTTTGAGCAAGTTATTAGAAGTTTTAAAAGGTCATTAACACTTGAGTGAGAATTAATTTCTGTGGTTTACTAATCAGACTGTAAAGGAATAGGACATAAACATGTGATGGTGTGGTAGACAATACAGTATAATGTTTACAACTAGAGTAATTTAGGGAGGGCAGGTATGGATAACAAGAAAGAATGGGTTGCTGTTGAGGAAGTGATTCCAGATTGATCAGATTAATGCCAAAAGAAGAAAGGAACATAGAAAGATAGAATAACTTTCAGTTTCTTTTTTTACTTTTCACTATTGCCTCTGGTTCATCTTTGCTTCATCAAATCTTATGTGGAAAATTAAATTATTGGTACTGATTCTTCACTTTCCTATTTGAAAGTGGGTATCCACATCCTTACCATGTCATCATGGTGAAATTCCACATACTTTTACTTTGGGCTTGGCTATGTGACTTTCTTAGGTCAATGGAATGTTTGTTAGTGGATGTGATGCTAACAGAGGCTTGAATTATGATTGCTTATTTTGACTTGCATTTTACTTTTGATAATTTTCCATAAGGAAAATATACACCAGATAGCAACAGACCAAAAGAGAATGAGAGGCATATAGACACAAGTTTCAGTTTTCAGTTAAGCCTAGCTAACCCACAGTCCAAAGCAATGCCATAAAGCTGCACAGCTGAACCCAGCTTGTGTTATTAGCAGGGCTGCAGTTGTCCCACAAACCTAGAGTAAGAAAATGCTTACTGTTATAAAACACCAAGTTTTAGGGTCTTTTTCTCACAGGATCAGTATATTGAACAATAATAGTAAACCATGCTTTAGTAATGCCTTCTCACTTTTTCAGAAAACTCTTTTCTTGCTTATTTCTTGAATATCAAAACAATACATAATCAATGCAAAAAATGTAGAAAGTAACTTTGTATATTTTACCAAATATATGAACATATTTAAGCTTATAGCAATTTTGACTTGTATACATATAAATAGCAAATAAAATGGCATTGTGTCTGTAAAAATAAGTCCATATTAAATAATCCTACTTTCACAAATAATTGCATCTGTATTGTAGATCTACAAAGTGATATCAGAGTTGAAGTTAGTCTTGAGCAGGAAGAAAAATTCCTTGAATGTGGACTAATTTCAAACAGGTTATAAGCAGAACTTATTTATTGTAGCACTTTTAGTGGAAGTAAATAATCAGGTTACTTAAAAAAAATTGAACTAAATAAATATTGACAGATTCTGTGTATATCTGAAAATATAAACTTGTGGAAAAATTCTGATAGTTGAAGAGATAGGTCTGTTACACACTCTCAAAAATGAGACCCAATAGTTATACATAATTTTCTTAGTAATTATATTTAAAACTGTAATTTTAATTGATTACTTACTCCATTTTAATTTTACTCAGGTGTGCAAAAATACTTTATTTTAAATTTACAAATTTAATCTGAGCTGTTATTTGTAACAAATTTTCACTGAGTTTTTTCTCCTCTCTAAGTTTGCCAGACCATATAAAATCAAAACATCTCATATCAGATGGTCAGTGAATAATGTGTGAAGAATATGCCATGCTATATCTAGAAACAAAATTACATGTTTCAAAACTTGTATATTATACAATGATGGAAATAATATTAATTGTAAAACGCATCATTTTTTTAAGTTTTATTGTATGCCAAGCACTGTGATAAGCATTCTACATGGATTATTTTATTTGTTACAGCAGCACTTTGAGTAGGTCCCATTAATATTCTCGTTTTAATAGCTGAGGTGTTATGGCAAAGCTCTCCATTTTTCTTAGATTTGCTTCCGTATTGAAGCAAAAATATTCTTGTGTCTGTTATCAATATAAGGAAAATATGATCTATTGAAAACAACTGATTTACATAAATAACTGCTCTTCATGTTAGACCACCATAGAATAGGGTAGGGATTTGTGTGACCCCCATCTCCCAACCCTGTTATAATTGACATTATGTCAAAGACTTTCCAAATATCTGCCAACCCTCTAATAAGTATAGACTCAGCCTCATTTTTCCTTGTTTGTTAATGATCAATGGTGTTAAATGGAACAGCATTGATAATCTTGTTAACATCAAGATACATTTAATCTATTGCTTCTCCTTGATCTCCTAAGTCACTCTGACATATAAGGAAAATAGATTAATCTGACATGATTCATTCTTTATACAGCCTTTTTTATTACTCCCCAGTACGAGGTAGCTGCTGATGTTCATTTAACTGTTGCCAATTGATTTTTGATAAGTTCTATCTTCATTTTTTGTGTTGGATTTTAGTTAAAACGTATCATTACTTTGTGACCTCTATTTTAGATTGGGAAAAGGATATAAATATATTTAATTGTATTGATCAGTTTTATTAAGAATTCTTAAAATTTAGTTTGTTGATTCTCTAATTTAAAATTTTTAAATATATATATATCATAATTCAATTAATATCTTCATTATCAGAGGCTGTTGGTCACTAGAAACAAAAGCTTTGAACACATAAAATCCAGTCTTATTTTTTAACTCATTTAAATTTACTTCCTTCCACTCTGAATCAAGTGTAGCATTGTTTTTTTCTTTTTTCTTTTTCTTCAGATTACTATAGTGAGAGTTTTAAAACAGATTACTATAGTGAGAGTTTTGTGTTTTGAATGTTCTTTCTCTGTGTGGATACTTCAAGTTTGATAATTTAGCTAAACAACCATTTTAGAATTAACTTTGAGAATCCACCACATTATTCTTTACTCTAAAAGCATTGTGACCGAAGCAAGATGTATAATGCATTTGTCTTCAAAGAACTTACGATGTTTTTTTAGTCAAAATAAACCAAGTAATTAGAGGACAGATCAATATCAGGTCGTCAAGGTGCATAGGTCTGAGAACCTTGATGAAAAACTTAGTTCCTCTGATGCCCTACACTTATTTTACAGACAGGGAAAAGGACGTCCACTATTCTTCAGAGAGGTAGAACAGGGGTTGAATTCTTGTGATCATTTTAAATCTTGCTCATTCAAAACACCTATATAGAACAAAAAATATTTCTGCTTAGGGTGGGACCCAGATATTTATGGCCCACCTAGTCATTTCCTTGTCCTATTGTCCACTAGTTGTCCAGATCTTTGGCCAAAAATGCACACTACCCTTTCCATGCAGCCACTCTCTGGATATCACTTATATTTCATAGAAGTCTCCTAACCAGTCCTTCTGGATGCCAAAGCTTCAAAGGTCAAGCACTATTGGGAAGAAGAAAAATTATCTAAGATAATAATAAATAATAGTTAAATCTTTAAAAACAAGAAAGCAGAACAGAGGAGAGCAATTGTGTCTCAGAAATAGTAGAGAGTAGGGGTGTAGGTACAAGTTTATGAGGATGAACAGAGAGGTACCTAAAAGTTCTACCATCACTCTCACTCCCATCCAGAAATATGCACAGAGAATCTCATTTCCAAGTCGCCTCTAGATAATCACTTGTTAATCTACTCTAAGGTGTTATCTTTTTCAGTCAGTACTCTCAGTTAAACTTTTCCCAATTTGGCAGCACAAAAAATGTATGAAATTAAATGAAATAATGTAGGTTGACAGTGTTTGGCACATTTGTTGAATATAAATACAGTACTCTTCAATATATTTCTAAAAATTATCTTTCCAGGCTTAGCTTTTCTGATTGTATCCTAATGTATATTTTTTCATTTTTCATGTTTCTAGGGAAAAAGTCCTGTAGTGTCTATTTAGTTTTATACTTCTTCCTACCCTTTCTTCATAGCTTGGTGTAGGGGCTGGAATGTTTTCTCATTTAGATATCAGTAATTTTTAATGATTTTCCTAGACTCTTCTGATGCTTAGACTGCTTTTCCATGGATCATCATCTCCTGTGATCTCCATTAAATCCTCTGAAATTCACTTTCTAGCACAGGTTACTGAAAATTTCTAATGTTCTGAAAAGTGCACAGAATGACATCAGGTTGAAGAAGCAAAGAGAGGAGCTCAACAAAAAATCTCACTTCAAAAGTTCAAAGCCCTTTTATGCATTCAGCTGACTATTCACAGAGATTCTTTCTTCTACTCAGGTGTTAGAAGCAGCTTCTGAAGAATTTGCAGAGGTTGTCTCATTATATCTAGCTAGGCACATTGAAAATACATACAAAAAAGTGGTTCTATTATTATATGTTACATTTTGTGCCCAATGATGTTAACCATGGGAGAAAACATATATCAAACTCTGAGGTCAATTAAATCCTGGTAGTTAAATAGGTGAGGTTTAAAAAAACAAAACAAAACAAAACAAAAAACAAAAAAAAACTATGTATGTTTCCTGAATATTATCTTTTTATTGCCACAATGAAAGTAACTTAGAAACAATAGTTATTTTTCTAACACCAAAATAAGAAAAATAAAGGGGAAACCTCAAGAAATGCCTCTGGTATGTACACTTTTTGTAAAAGAGAGAAAAACAGTAATTTTTGTCAAATTAATTTTCTAGATCTTACAATTTTAATATTTGTTCTTAAAACTTGTTTCCTATACATATGATACTTTTCCCTAGTTTATTAATGTATATTTTATCTTTATTAGAATAATTATAATTGTAACCAATTTTGTCTGCCCCTTCCACCCAGATGCCTTTGTAATAAATGAGGAATTGAATTTGCTTAAAATTTTAGAGGTTTGAGCCCAGTGAGATCTAACTAAGCTAATATTAAATTTAATCACAACTTATTTAATCTTTTAATGTTTTTCAGTGTGGTATTCAATATGTTTAAAATGTAACAATAATAATACAATTGATAGTCAAAAATGTGAAGAAGGGAAAATATGGATCATAAATAGGAACTATTAACATTTGTTCATCATCATTCCAGTTATTTCTATCAATGGACAAATAGTAAGATAATAGATATATAGGTAGATACATAAAACATTTATTAGTATTTAATATTTTTAGTTAAATATATTAACTTTTGCATGAATATAAGAGGATATAATAAACCTGAAATGAAAAGGAAGACATTGCAGAACTTAAGGTCAAAAGTTTTTCATGAGGTAGTAGTTCCTTAAAAATAATCCCTCTGAAGCTAATGGGGACAAAGGAGTCTTGAAATACGTCAAAGATTGGAGTTATTGTAGTTTGTCTTTTAACCAAGTGTTCTCCAAATGTTTAGTATTTCCACCATTTTTAAAATTTCCAGTATTAACTTCCTGCCATGAAAGAACAAAAACCAGTGTATTGATAATTTTACTTGCCTTTCTCCAACCCTATTATCTATGTGTTTATTATTTTTTACACTATTACGTTTCTTAAAGTTGTAATTTCCACAGTTACAGGACTTTTGTCATTTTTGTGATTCACTTTTATTTCTTCTTTCCTCCATTACAGCCTTTATAGTTTTGATATTTGTGAATCTGTCACACTAGTGCTCAATAAATACTATTTTTCTTTTTTCCTTCCCACCAGTAATACCAACTGATTTGCTCCATTACAAATCAGCTTTTTCTTTCTTTTTTTTTTTAGCTAACCTTTACTCTTCCAATGATTTCTTTGAATCAGTGTTGTTGGCATTTGTATCTCTCTGAATATATTATGATGAATCGTTAGAATTCTTTTTTCTCTGTGTCACACGTAAGATTTGCATGCACAACAAAAGCACAAATCATTACTATTCTTCTTTTTTACTCACATAAAATGCATGGGGGGGTGGAATCTAAATTACAATGATTTAAAAGAATGTTCACTTCCCAGGAACATACCAGGAAGATTATTTCTCTGTAGCATAAAAATGACTGATGGCCTTGTAGGAATATATCATCTAAATAATTTTGTCTTTGCAAAGTCTGTATTAATATGATTAACAAACATTTGGGATTTATATTATGCTTGATAAACTAAAGTATCATAAAAATAAAACACATAGCTGATCTTCATTTTTTGAAATGAATAAAAGTAATAAAATAATGAAATATAAGAGATTCTATATGACATAGTTTTGCATAATTTAGAATAATTTTATTTTAGAGCAATAGTTTTGCAAGAAGAATTGCATCCACACAGAAGTGACATATCTTTTGTTAGTTGTTGCTCCCCTCAATTCCAAGTTTAGTAACATTGATAGTAAGAAAGACTAGTAACATATATTTCTACTGCTTTATCTTCTAGAGGCACACAGACTTTCAATAATTGTGATTTTAGCAAGTGTGATGTTTGTCTTTGCAATAGCCACAGAAGGCAAATGGTAAGTTGTAAGAGAATCATAACAAGCAAGTAGTAAAAGAATCACAATGATCACTGTTTTAAAATGATTTTAAAGACCAAATAAGATGTCCCAGAATAATTTATGACATAATCTAAGATTTTTGATTCCAGTTAAAGATGCTGAAGCAGAAGGAAGGGGCAAAGTAGAAACAAAATCCATAGAAAAGGGGAAGATAAAAAACACACACATGCATATACACAGGCGCAGGCATCCAAGGATATTTTAAGTTTTCAAATAAGACTAAAAAGTATCATTTATATCTTTTCCTAATATCTCTTAATTAAACATGTCCAGTTGAAAACTTCCCTAATATGGGAAAGGAAATACTTAATCAAGTTCAGGAAGTGTAAAGAGTGCCATACAGGATAAATCCAAGGAGAAACATGCCAAGACACATATTAATCAAACTGTCAAAAATTAAATACAAAGAAACATTAAAAGCAGCAAGAGAATATGTGTCTTGGCATGTTTAATCCATTTTGAGTTTATTTTTGTGTATGGTGTTAGGGAGTGTACTAATTTCATTCTTTTACATGTACCTGTCCAGTTTTCCCAGCACCACTTATTGAAGATGCTATCTTTGCTCCATTGTATATTCTGGCCTCCTTTGTCATAGATTAGGTCACCATAGGTGTGTGGGTTTATCTGTGGGCTTCCTATACTCTTCCATTTATCTATATTTCTGTTTTTGTGCCAATACCATACTGTCTTGATTACTGTAGCTTTGTAGTATAGTCTGAAGTCAGGAAGCCTGATTCCTCCAGCTCCATTTTTTTCTCAAGGTTGCTTTGGCTATTTGGGGTCTTTTTTTGTTTCCACACAAATTAATTTTTTTTGTTCTAGTTCTATGAAAAATGCCACAGTAATTTGATAGAAATTGCTTTGAATCTGTAGATTGCTTAAACTCTACTTTTGTCTAAGATAATTTTATGCTAGTTAGCTTAATCTCAATTTTAAAATCTTTGAACTTTTTGTATGGCCAAAGCTTTCCTCCCTATATTAAGCCATGGGGCCAAGCTCCTCTCTGCTTCAACTGGTTATTAGAAGAAAATAAGTTATTAAAGAAAAAAACTCCACTTTTAATATCATGGCACTAATTCAAAACCATATGGAGAGCAAGTTCTACTTTGAAAGACAGGGTTTTGGGACTTCTGAGAGAAGCTGCTATCAATCAAGGGCTTGTGATGCTATAGAGCACATCTCTTTCTGTCAAAGATGGCTAAATAGCCATCAGGAATCCCTGGCATTTTCCCCATAAAAATGTGTCAAGTGACAAACAATGGAAGCACAACATAGAAAAGACCCATACAGGTGGGCCTTGACTATTTGTGACTGAGAAAAAAAAAAAAAAAAAAAAAATCTAGTTTGTGAGATTATTTTACCTTAGGATTTTCTGTGGGCATCACAGAAGTAGTAATTAGAGCCATTTCTATTATTTCATTTTTACCTTACATTTTCTTTAAAATGCCTGACATTAAAATATAACTAGATTTAGCCATGGGGTGAGTGTTTTTAAATTAAACTCACCTAAAAACCATTCTGTAATTAAGATCACATTCAGAATTTATCAATTATAAATATCAACATATATCATTTTGACTGGGCAGCAGTACTTCCTGTGAAATACAAAATATGTGAAATACAAACGGACCCAATTCAAATCCACTTTTATTAACTAATGCATTTGTAAGTGCCACCACAACATAATTAGCCTAGATTACAATTATAAGCAGTTTGATATTACTTACCATAAGTATAGACTAATATTTTATCTTTGCCCATCTAATATTTTATCTTTGTCCATCAAACATAGACTTTATGATGAATGCCCTCTAAGTGCTTACATGTTGAGAAAATATATTGAAGACAGTTTTTCTTATTCTGATTTTCTTATCCAAAGAAACACTCCTGATTTTGCTACATTTTTAACCCACAGCAGGCTACTCTGAAGGGTAGAAAAGCCTGGTTTGGCTCATGGGGTTTCAGTGTCTTTACCCTGTGTTTCCACAGTCCTTTCTAAACATTTTGGCCTACATTTCTTATATTCTAGCTCTTTGCTCTAATGCCTGATTTTACATCATTGCCCAGTTCCAGGAGAGCTGAGTTTGTTTGCTTTTTTCTTATTCGTTGTCAGATAAATCCTAGAAGCTGACTCAATACTTTGCTAATATTGGCTCTCATACATATTCAAGAATAGATAGATTAATTAGTCTAGCAAGATTCTGAAATGTCTAATTTAAACTTAAGGTACATTCAAGCCACCACTGACAAGCAAATAAATTTATTTAATTAATCAGAAGTATGGAGCACAAGCCTAATTTATGTACCTCCAGTGAGTTCCCTTCAGCAATAGTTATAAAATAAGTTTCTATGTCATTTTGCTGAGATTCCATCAAATATAAATCTCTAAAGTAGAAGAACGGGCATAAAGATGCAGCAAGCAGATGAACATTTTTTAGAGCTGCAGACCAGTAAATATGCCTGCTCATAAGTAATGAATCCATTTTTTTTTTTATCTCATTGGCCTCTCCAAAACTCATGCCTCAATTTTTTGTTTTGCCTCTTATGAGTATCTTCTAAATATCTAAATATTTTTTTTCTCTTGAATAATAAAGTTACATCTTATTGTTGGCACTTTATTTTCTCCAGGGTGAATAGTTGAAAATACTAAAAGCAGGTGAGACCAAGAAGCAGGTGTATTTCTTACAACATTCTGCAGTGTTCTTTGCATCTGTCCAAGTTTTTGATTCAACTTGACAGGAACTAAATATGCTTAATTCCTGTGAGGAATAAAGTTCTCCTGGCAATCACCTTCAACCAGAGTTGGGAACATGCTGTAAGATTGAAAGTCAGGATTTTATGTTTGCTTGCCCTGGTGATCTTGTCTCCCCAAAGGCAAAACATATATCTGAGGAAACATCGAGGAGAATACTGTTTTACTTGGTGCCATGAACTCAAAGTAGATGTATGTTGATCTTCAGTATTTGTTTATACATACTGTCTTTAAATATAATGAGAAATATAGACTGTCTCTATTCTAAACTATTTCACTGCCTGCCAAGATGAAATTTGCTCAGATTTATTGCTGCAGGGAGAAAGTTGAGTATATTCAAGAGGTTGTTTGATTTGGCATCTGATTTTTCCTGTTTGTGAAGTGGGTAAATAACACCTCCCTTATAAAATGTTTGTGAAGACTACATGAGAATGTAAATATAAATTGAAAGTGATATGTAGATTAAAATGCCTAGAACAGTTCTTCAAAAAGTGAAATTGCCCCCCAAATATTAATCTCTTCATTCCATCCTTTTCAGTTTTAATTTAATTCATTTTTAATTTTTTACACTATTCCATTGGGAAACAAAAAAATATTAGTACTCAACTGTAATCTGAAGGACAGAAAAGAAACACCTAGTACTGTTGAGTTGCCATGTGAGTAGATGATCAGTTAGGACAATGAGCCAAACTGTAAGTAAGAATCAAACCTTTCTTCACTTCCTGTGATAGTGCAATCAGGAGGCAAAAATAAGCTCCAGCTTTCCAGTGTTTTATTTTCCTCAAGAAGCAGCACTGGTTGAGGAATGGATGACAAGGAGTGTAGGTACAGGAAATCTGCCCACTGCTCTGATGTACTAAAGAAAGTCTTCTGTCTTATCATGGATCCAGGGTACCAGGGGTGGGGAATAGAGTCAGAGGGTGGAGTAGGAATGGAAAAAGACTGAGTCAGATTGGACAAAATGCCTCAGCTAAGGGTCCCTGATAAAAAAGGTATCTGTGAAACACCTGGAGTAGGAGTGCAGATCTGTACATGAACATGGCTGAGTGGGGGGAAGGGGTACTGAGTCCTTAACTGCAGAAAGCAATGCACCATCTGTGCACCAAGTCTGGTGTGAGGAGGGTAGTCTTTCTCCTTGAGATCTGCCAGGCTAAACATTATCTTTGCCAAAGGTCAGGCTTGAAAATTTACACATAAGATATTTGCCTGGAGTTGGACTTCTCAGTTACTTTTGTGAATGTGAAATTGGAAAACAGATCATCCATATTAGAAAAAATACATATGCTAGAGAAAAGTTCCTTGTAATTCTAAATTACAAAGTAGACATAAATGACTTCAGGAAAAAATGAATGTGCCCAGTTTTGGAGCAATAGTTAAATAGATTGTGGTACATCTACATAATGATATATTAAGTAGTAGCTATGAAAGGTGTTTTCAAGAATATTTAATGATGTGTGAAAATATTTGCAGTATAATGTGAAATAAAGACTGTAAAGTACTCTATGTGATATAAAGCAGGAGCCAGTACCCCAATTTATAGCTATATTTGTGTGTGTGTGTGAAACCTTGTGAAAGCATATCTAATATTAAAAGTAGCTATTTCTGGTTAATTGGATTATGAAAAAAATTTGTAACTTCATGAGACAACAAATTCTCAATAATGAGCATATATAACTCATAATTATTAAGTATATTATTATACAGGCAAGTATAAAAACTTTAAATATATGGTGTCTGAGTAAAGGGAAAGGGAGCTGAGCGCCTACACAGATGCACTTGTTACTACTCTGAGCACAAGCAAATGGAGCAGATGAAAAAAGTCCCAGAGGTGTAAAGGAACATTCATTGGAACCTGCCTCTCCATGAAACTTATGTCTGCTTCTTTTCTGGGCTTTTAGCTCACCCTTTTTTGTGTGTGAAAATATTGTACATACATATAGTAATTTAGTAAACTAAATGTGAATTGGTTTATAACAAATGAGCAGTAATGTTTGGAAGGATATGGGGGAAGAAAGCACTTTGTGAAATAAAAAGTGGGATTATGACTGTTAATGATGAAGGAACCACTTTACTCCCTCCTTATTTTCTCCTCGATGCTATGCTGCCTTCCTTCTTCAGGAGTGTGTGCCCAAGCTGAGTAGAATCCTGATTCTCTGGGTGCACACCTGAGAGTCTTGCTCACACTGTCTCTCTGCAAATGTAACCTCTGCCATTTTAGTTGTGATACATGCTATTGACAAGCAACGGTACTGGACAACATCACTGCATTTTTTTCTATTTTGCATCATCTTGACAACTTAAAATGTCCCCTAACAGCACAATCCTTCCATTACTTTTTGACTTTAAAATTTAAAATTAGAGATTTGTTTCAGAGGATTAAGAACTCTTCACCTCAGACTCACCCTTTCCTAATCAGTGGTCTTGATCCTGACATTCAAATTTTATTTTCCTCAAGAAATTCGAAGGCTAAATTACTGCCATTTAACAAAGCAAGAGGAGCAGATCCTGAAATAACAGAGGAGGACTATGAAGATTTTTCCTGAAAAACTGATGTAGAACTGATGCCATTAATTCTTGTGTTTCTTTTCAAAATGATTCTTTGTGTACACAGCTGTTCCCTTCCTGTTCAAAATAATCCAGAACAGAAGCAATTAAGTTTCAGAATTACTGGAAGCTCAGCTTGTAATCACAGAGCAAGTTAATCAAGAGAACACATTTATATCAATATGAATATAAAATTTTAACAAATTCCATTCCACATGTAATGAGTATAGACAATCATGTACTCATTGAGGAAGGCCAAAATGTTGGATATTTCATTTTATTGTTTTTCAAAATTGCCTTTAACCTTAAAAGCCACTATTTTCTCATTTGGATAGATACACAATAATGGAAATTTTAATATTTTAATAGCTTTGATTATGTACTTCATTTCATTCAGACAAGAGGAGAAATTGGTGCCTAGCTCCAAGGTATTTTAGAAGAGTAGGCCATCTCATAGACATAAGGATATAGTGGGGCCCCAGGCTATGAAGATAGGTGGAATACAATGTTTTCAGTGAAAGGAAAAATGGATTTATACACAAACATGAAGTAAGCAACTTGTATTCTGTTGGTTTTTTTCTTTGAGTTATCTTGAACCCCATTATCTCTTGTAGACTGTGGTAGGCAGCCCTCTACTGTGTTTGAGGCAAGCCTGCCTTTGGAAAGTCACACAGGAGCCAGGATAGAGACTGAGGGAGACAAGAATCTGTCCTGACTCCTCTCTAAGCCAAGAGGGAAGAATATTTCTTAGACCTTCTGGTATGTGACCAAGCCAGTTTACTTAGAAAGAAGATGAGGTAGAGTTTAGAGGGTAACATTTAATTAACTTCAATTTCAATTAAATAAAATTTAATTTCAATGTAATTAAGTTCTTATCTTTCCAACTCATTTTAGCTGCAGGATAAGTGAGTTAAAATCCTGTCTCTACTATTCATAGCAGTGTGATATGGTTACATGTTTAACTAATCTGGCCATCAGTTTCCTCATTTGTAAAATGAGGCTACTACTTTGTACTTCCCTCAGAGGGTTGCTGAGATGATTAAATGAGTCAGGACATGCAAAGTGGGGCCTGACACATGCTGATCACTAGGTATGTATTTGTCTTTTACCATTCCCTTTCTCTCTTTAGCTGGTTGAATGATCTGCATTCTGACCATTTCTTTACTTAGAGAAATGATGAATCATTTCAAAATGTCGTTAATTGTCTCATCTAAATCACTGCTACTTTACACTCAGCTTCAGTCTAGTCTTTGGCTAATAGAAATGACATGGTACCAGGGACATACTGTGGATTTATGAGAATGCAGAGCAGTTGCTTCTCTGATCTCCCACGGATCAAATTTAAAACAGTTAAGTAAGAGAGCAGATTGATTCATTTAAAATGTTTTCATTCCATTAATGTTATCTTTATTATTTTTAATAATGTTACTGTTTTGTTATAATTTATTTCAGATGCACAAAGTTGTTTAGTTCATGGTGCACTGGTAGTCTTGGTTTGCAAAAAGCTTATCCCTCATTTTATTGTTTTTATTATTATGTCATACACCATCTCCTGTCTACTTTGTTTCCCTCTCCTATAAAGACCCTGGGCTAGTCATCACCTGTTAAATCTCAGATCCAACCAGTCTGCATTTCCCTCTGCCCTTCCCTTGGTCTGCTTTGTAACACAAGGAACTGACCACCCCCCATAGAATACATGTCCAGGCTCACTTAGCCTCTGGTTTCAAGTTAGGCTGGTTCAATAGGAGGCACAAGAAAGGAGGGAAGGTGAAAAGCCTGGTGATTCTCCTCCAGTCTCTCTATATATATTAAACTACCTGACATGGATTCCATTTTCTTGACTGGACTCTGACTATATATACACCAAACTTGAGTATTAAAATATATTCTAAGTTATGCATGCATTTCTAAAAATTATATGCTGATATTTGTGAGTTTTTAAAATTAATATTAATAGTTTTGTGCTTACATTAAACATATTTTTTAATCTAATCACGGTGCTGTATAAATTTTACTTCTTTATTTTAGACTATTTTATAGTAGTTCATCTTTTACAAAGACAAAATTTCTAGTATTGTTTCCCATAGTAATAGATGTCTAAATTGTCTTCAACACCCCACTACATATTTGGATAGCAGGAAATTCCCTATATCTCATCCTAAGGTAATGCATTAAGAGTTCTCCTATTATCAGTCAGGGTAGGCTATTGCTTTTTCAAAATAAGAACATTACCTTTTACTCCTTATATTCTGGAGTTTTCTATCAGAGATTAGGATTGAACCTTATTAAATGCTTTTTCTGCATCAATGAAATGATCATTCTTCTCCTTTAGTCCACTAATAGGATAACTTACATGGATAATTTTCTGATGTTTTAACTAACTTTCCCAGAGATATAACCTACACCATGATGCATTATGTGCTTTGTATATTATTATGTACTTCTAGTGTTGATTAACTAATAAAAGTACTCCTTACTAGGCAAATTTATTCTGCTCCTGAGTTTAGAGAGCAAAGACTCAGAAAAAATCTTAATTTTCTCCTCTTACCCTCATTAATTTTATCTCATTATTTCTATCCTTCCTGTTTCTTTGCATTTACTTTTTTGCTCTTCTTCTATCTTCTGAAGTTTCACAAATATTTTTCTCAAAGTCTTAGCTGTATGCTATACTTTTTTATGTAGATTACTTCATTTTATTCAATACTTCATTGTCTTTCTTCTTCAATGAAGAATTATTTAATAAAATGTCCTCAATATATGGAATTGTTTAGCTATAATAGATTTGCTTTTATATTGATTTCTAATATTATTACATTATGGTTTTATATATATATATATATATATATACAGAGAGAGAGAGAGAGAGAGAGAGAGAGAGAGAGACTATATGTGGCATATTTTGCGATCCTAAACAGATTCAGTTTTTGAAAATGTTACATCTTTCTTTTATATCTTATATAGTTTGCTTAATTTATATATTTTTGACATGTTAGTTTCTAAGTATTAGAATAGAACATTAAAATTTCTGAATTCTAACAGATATTGATTTATCTATGATTTTATTGTTAGGTTACATACATTCAGATATTTTGATAATCTATTTTCTATTATTCCTTTAGCCAGTATAGTATTCCTCTCATTTTCTCTTTTGATGTTTATCACCTAAAACTATACTTTTTTCTAATATTAAGATTGTTATCATGGCTGACCTGTATTTGGTTTATACAATCAGAGAGGATTTCTCTTTTATTTTTTTATTTTTTTTACAGCTTTATTGGAGTATAATTGCTTCACAATGGTGTGTTAGGTTCTGCTTTATAACAAAGTGAATCAGTTATACATATACATATGTTCCCATATCTCTTCCCTCTTGCAACTCCCTCCCTCTCACCCTCCATATCTCACCCCTCTAGGTGGTCACAAAGCACTGAGCTGATCTCCTTGTGCTATGCAGCTGATTCCCACTAGCTCTCTATTTTATGTTTGGTAGTGTATATATGTCCATGCCACTCTCTCACTTTGTTACAGCTAACCCTTCCCCCTCCCCATATCCTCAAGTCCATTCTCAAGCAGGTCTGTGCCTTTATTCCCGTCTTTCCCCTAGGTTCTTCATGACATTTTTTTTTTTTCTTAGATTCCATATATATGAGTTAGCATACGGTATTTGTCTTTCTCTTTTTGACTTATTTTACTCTGTATGACAGACTCTAGGTCCATCCACCTCACTATAAATAACTCAATTTCCTTTCTTTTTATGGCTGAGTAATACTCCATTGTACATATGTGCCACATCTTCTTTATCCATTCATCCGATGATGGACACTTAGATTGTTTCCATCTCCTGGTTACAGTAAATAGAGCTTCAATGAACATTTTGGTACATGACACTTTTTGAATTATGGTTTTCTCAGGGTATATGCCCAGTAGTGGGATTGCTGGGTCCTATGGTAGTTGTTTTGTAGTTTTTAAAGGAACCTCCATAGTGTTCTCCATAGTGGCTGTACCAATTCACATTCCCACCAGCAGTGCAAGAGTGTTCCCTTTTCTCCACACCCTCTCCAGCATTTATTGTTTCTAGATTTTTTGATGATGGCCATTCTGACCAGTGTGAGATGATATCTCGTTGTAGTTTTGATTTGCATTTCTCTAATGATTAACGATGTTGAGCATTATTTCATGTGTTTCTTGGCAGTCTGTATATCTTCATTGGAGAAATGTTTATTTAGGTCTTTTGCCCATTTTTGGGTTGGGTTGTTTGTTTTTCTGATATTGAGCTGCATGATATAAATTTTGGAGATTAATCTTTGGTCAGTTGTTTCATTGGCAAATATTTTCTCCCATACTGAGGGTTGTCTTTTGCTCTTGTTTATGTTTTCCTTTGCTGGGCAAAAGCTTTTAAGTTTAATTAGGTCCCATTTGTTTATTTTTGTTTTTATTTCCATTTCTCTAGGAGGTGGGTCAGAAAGGATCTTGCTGCGGTTTATGTCGTGGAGTGTTCTGCCTATGTTTTCCTCTAAGAGTTTGATAGTTTCTGGTCTTACATTTAGGTCTTTATCCATTTTGACCTTATTTTTGTGTATGGTGTTAGGGAGATTTCTAATCTCATACTTTTACATGTACCTGTCTAGTTTTCCCAGCACCACTTATTGAAGAAGCTGTCCTTTCTCCATTGTACATTCCTGCCTCCTTTATCAAAGATAAGGTGACCATATGTGTGTGGGTTTATCTCTGGGCTTTCTATCCTGTTCCATTGATCTATATTTCTGTTTTTGTGCCAGTACCATAGTGTCTTGATTACTGTAGCTTTGTAGTATAGTCTGAAGTCAGGAAGCCTGATTCCTCCAGCTCCGTTTTTCATTTTCGAGATTGCCTTGGCTATCTGGGGTCTTATGTGTTTCCATACAAATGGTGAAATTTTTTGTTCTAGTTCTGTGAAAAATGCCAGTGGTAGTTTAATATGGATTGCATTGAATTTGTAGAATGCGTTGGGTAGTAGAGTCATTTTCACAATGTTGATTCTTCCAATCCAAGAACATGGTATATCTCTCCATCTATTTTTGTATCATCTTTAATTTCTTTCATCAGTGTCCTATAATTTTCTGCATAGAGGTCTTTTGTATCCTTAGGTAGGTTTATTACTAGATATTTTATTCTTTGTGCTGCAATGGTAAATGGGAGTGTTTTCTTAATTTAACTTTCAGATTTTTCATCAATAGCTTATAGGAATGCCAGAGATTTCTGTGCATTAATTTTGTATCCTGCTACTTTACCAAATTCATTGATTAGCTCTAGTAGTTTTCTGGTAACATTTTTAGGATTCTCTATGTATAGTATCACATCATCTGCAAACAGTGACAGCTTTACTTCTTCTTTTCCAATTTGGATTCCTTTTATTTCTTTTTCTTCTCTGATTGCTGTGGCTAAAACTTCCAAAACTATGTTGAATAATAGTCGTGAGATTGGTCAACCTTGTGTTGTTCCTGATCTTAGTGGAAATGCTTTCAGTTTTTCACAATTGAGCACAATGTTGCCTGTGGGTTTGTCATATATGGCCTTTATTATGCTGAGGAAACTTCCCTCTATGTCTACTTTCTGGAGGGATTTTATCATAAATGGGTGTTGAATTTTGTCGAAAGCTTTCTCTGCATCTGTTGAGATGATCATATGATTTTTCTCTTCAGTTTGTTAATATGGTGTATCACGTTGATTGATTTGCGTATATTGAAGAATCCTTACATTCCTGGAAAAAACCCCACTTGATCATGGTGTATGACCTTTTAATGTGCTGTTGGATTCTGTTTGTTAGTATTTTGTTGAGGATTTTGGCATCTATGTTCATCAGTGATATTGGCCTGTAGTTTTCTTTCTTTGTGACATCCTTGTCTGGTTTTGGTATCAGGGTGATGGTGGCCTCGTAGAATGAGTTTGGGAATCTTCCTCCCTCTGCTATATTTTGGAAGGGTTTGAGAAGGATAGGTATTAGCTCTTCTCTAAATGTTCGATAGAATTCGCCTGTGAAGCCCTCTGGTCCTGGGCTTCTGTCTGTTGGAAGAGTTTTAATCACAGTTTCAATTTCAGTGTTTGTGATTGATCTGTTCATATTTTCTATTTCTTCCTGAGTCAGTCTTGGCACATTGTGCATTTCTAAGAGTTTGTCAATTTCTTCCAGGTTTTCCATTTCATTGGCATAGATTTGCTTGTAGTATCCTCTCATGACCTTTTGTATTTCTGCAGTGTCAGTTGTTATGTCGCCCTTTTCATTTCTAATTCTATTGATTTGAGCCTTCTCCCTTTTTTTCTTGGTGAGTCTGTCTAATGATTTATCAATTTTGTTTATCTTATCAAAGAACCAGCTTTTAGTTTTATTGATCTTTGCTATCATTTCCTTCATTTCTTTTTCATTTATTTCTGATCTGATCTTTATGATTTCTTTCCTTCTGCTAACTTTGGGGGTTTTTTTGTTCTTCTTTCTGTAATTGCTTTATGTGCAATGTTAGGTTGTTTATTCAAGATGTGTCCTGTTTCTTAAGGTAGGATTGCATTGCTATAAACTTCCCTCGTAGAACTGCTTTTGCTGCATCCCATAGGTTTTGGGTTGTTGGGTCTCCATTGTCACTTGTTTCTAGGTATTTTTTTGATTTCCTCTTTGATTTCTTCAGTGATCACTTCGTTATTAAGTAGTGTATTGTTTAGCCTCCATGTGTTTGTAATTTTTATAGATCCTTTCCTGTCATTCATATCTAGTCTCATAGCATTGTGTTTGGAAAAGATACTTGATACAATTTCAATTTTCTTAAATTTACCAAGGCTTGATTTGTGACCTAAAATATGATCTATCCATGAGAATGTTCCATGAGCACTTGAGAAAAATGTGTATTCTGTTGTTTTTGGATGTAATGTCCTATAAATATCAATTAAGTCAATTTTGTTTAATGTATCATTTAAAGCTTGTGTTTCCTTATTTATTTTCATTTTGGGTGATCTGACCATTGGTTAAAGTGGGGTGTTAAAGTCCCTTACTATGAATGTGTTACTGTCAATTTCCGCTTTTTTTTATTTTGGGTTCGTGGGCCTCTCACTGTTGTGGCCTCTGCCATTGCAGAGCACAGGCTCTGGAAACGCAGGCTCAGCGGCAATGACTCATGGGACTAGCTGCTCCACAGCATGTGGAATCTTCCCAGACGGGGGCCCAAACCCGCATCCACTGCATTGGCAGGCAGACTCTCAACCACTGTGCCATCAGGGAAGCCCTGATTTCCCCTTTTATGGCTGTTAGTATTTGCCTTATGTATTGTGGTGCTCCTATGTTGGGTGCATAAATATTTACAATTGTTATATCTTCTTCTTGGATTGATCCCCTGATCATTATGTAGTGTCGTCCTTTGTCCCTTGTTATAGTCTATTTTTTTCTTCATTTTTTAAAAAATTTATTTATTTTTTTCCTTTTTGCCATACGTGGGATTCCCACTGCTGTGGACTCTCCCGCCGTGGAGCACAGCCTCCAGATGTGCAGGCCCAGTGACAATGGCTCATGGGCCCAGCTGCTTTGTTGCATGTGGGATGCCCCCTCGACCGGTACACGAACCTGTGCCCCCTGCATAGGCAAGCGGACCCCAAACCACTGCGCCACCAGTGAAGCCCTAGTCTTTATTTTAAAGTCTATTTTTTCTCATATGAGAATTGCTACTCCAGCATTCTTTTGGTTTCCATTTGCATGGAATATCTTTTTCCATCCCCTCACTTTCAGTCTGTATGTGTCCCTACGTCTGAAGTGGATCTCTTGTAGACAGCATATATATGGGTCGTGTTTTCGTATCTATTCAGCCAGTCTGTGTCTTTTGGTGGGAGCATTTAATCCATTTACATTTAAGGTAATTATCAATATGTATGTTCCTATTCCTATTTTCTTAATTGTTTTGGGTTTGTTATTGTAGGTCTTTTCCTTCTCTTGTGTTTTTTGTCTAGAGAAGTTCCTTTAGCATTTGTTGTAAAGCTGGTTTGGTGGTGCTGAACTCTCTCAGCTTTTGCTTGTCTGTAAAGGTTTTAATTTCTCCAACAAATTTGAATGAGATTCTTGCTGGTTAGAGTAATCTTGGCTGTAGCTTTTTCTCCTTCAACACTTTAAATATGTCCTGCCAGTCCCTTCTGGCTTGCAGAATTTCTGCTGAAAGATCAGCTCTTAACCTTATGGGTTAACCTTGTGTGTTATTTGTTTTTTTTCCCTTGCTGCTTTTAATATGTTTTCTTTGTATTTAATTTCTGATAGTTTGATTACTATGTGTCTTGGCTTGTTTTCCTTGGATTTATCCTGTATGGGACTCTCTGTGCTTCCTGAACTTGATTAACTATTTCCTTTCCCATATTAGGGAATTTTTCAACTATAATCTCTTCAAATATTTTCTCAGTCCCTTTCTTTTTCTTTTCTTCTTCTGCGACCCCTATAATTCGAATGTTGGTGCATTTAATGTTGTCCCAGAGGTCTCTGCGACTGTCCTCAATTCTTTTCATTCTTTTTTCTTTTTTCTGCTTTGCAGTAGTTATTTCCACTATTTTGTCTTCCAGGTCACTTATCCATTCTTCTGCCTCAGTTATTCTATTGATCCCTTCTAGAGTATATGTTTTTTAAGACAACAAAGTGTATTCTTAAGGACTTTTTTTTTTTTATTTTGTGGTACATGGGCCTCTCAGTGTTGTGGCCTCTCCCATTGTGGAGCACAGGCTCCAGACGCTCAGGCTCAGTGGCCATGGCTCACAGTCCTAGCTGCTCCATAGCATGCGGGATCTTCCCAGAATTGGGCACGAACCCATGTCCCCTGCATCAGCAGGTGGACTCTCAACCACTGCACCACCAGGGAAGCCCCTAGGGTTTTTTTTTTTTTTTTTTTTTTTTGCGGTACGCGGGCCTCTCGCTGTTGTGGCCTCTCCCGTTGCGGAGCACAGGCTCCGGACGTGCAGGCTCAGCGGCCATGGCTCACGGGCCCAGCCGCTCCGCGGCATGTGGGATCCTCCCAGACCGGGGCACGAACCCGTGTCCCCTGCATCGGCAGGCGGACTCTCGACCACTGCGCCACCTGGGAAGCCCCCTAGGGTATTTTTAATATCGTTTATTGTGTTGTTCGTCATTGCTTGTTTTCTCTTTAGTTCTTCTAGGTCCTTGTTAAATGTTTCTTGCTTTTTCTCTATTCTATTTCCAAGATTTTGGATCATCTTTACTATCATTATTCTGAATTCTTTTTTGGGTAGACTTCCTATTTCCTCTTCATTTGTTAGGTCTGGTGGGTTTTTATCTTGTCTCTTCATCTGCTGTGTTTTTCTGTCTTCCCATTTTGCTTATCTTACTGTGTTTGGGGGTCTCCTTTTTGCAGGCTGAAGGTTCATAGTTCCCATTTCTTTTGGTGTCTGTTCCCAGTGGCTAAACTTGTTTCAGTGGGTTGTGTAGGCTTCCTGGTGGAGGGGACTAGTGCCTTTGTTCTGGTGGATGAGGCTGGATCTTGTCTTTCTGGTGGGCAGGTCCACGTCTGGTGGTGTGTTTTGGAGTGTCTGTGGTTTTATTATGATTTTAGGCAGCCTCTCTGCTAATGGGTGGGGTTGTGTTACTGTTTTGCTAGTTGTTTGGCATAGGATGTCCAGCTTTGTAGCTTGCTGGTCGTTGAGTGAAGCTGGGAGTTGTTGTTGAGATGTAGATCTCTGGGAGATTTTTGCCATTTGATATTATGTGGAGCTGGGAGGTCTCTTGTGGACCAGTGTCCTGAAGTTGGCTCTCCCCCCTCAGAGGCACAGCACTGACTCCTGTCTGCAGCACCAAGAGCCTTTCATCCACACAGCTCAGAATAAAAGGGAGAAAAAGTAGAAAGAAAGAAGCAAAGAAAGAGGATAAAATAAAATAAAATAAAGTAAGATAAAATAAAATAAAGTTATTAAAATAAAAATTAAAATACAATTAAGAAAATTTTTTTCAGTTAAAAAAATACAAAATCAGAAAAACAGACAGATAGAGCAGTAGGACAAATGGTGAAAGCAAAGCTATACAGACAAAATCTCTCACAGAAGCATACACATACAAACTCAAAAAAAAAGGGAAAGGGGAAAAAAATAATAAATCTTACTCTCAAAGTCCACCTCCTCAATTTGTGATGATTCGTTTTCTATTCAGGTATTCCACGATGCAGGGTACATCAACTTGATTGTGAAGATTTAATCCGCTGCTCCTGAGGCTGCTGGGAGAAATTTCCCTTTCTCTTCTTTGTTCGCACAGCTCTCTGGACTCAGCTTTGGATTTGGCCCCGCCTCTGTGTGTAGGTCACCCGAGGGCATCTGTTCTTCGTTCATACAGGACGGGGTTAAAGGAGCAGCTGATTCATGGGCTCTGGCTCACTCAGGCCGGGCAGAGGGAGGGGCAAAGAGTGTGGGGTGAGCCTGCAGAGGCAGAGGCCAGAGGGATATTGCACCAGCCTGAGGCATGCCATGCATTTTCCAGGGGAATTTGTCCTTGGATCCTGGGACCCTGGCAGTGACAGGCTCCTAGGAAGGGAGGAGTGGCTAGTGACTGGTGCTCACACACAGGTTTCTTGGTGGTGGCAGCAGCAGCCTTAGCGTCTCATGTCCATCTCTGGTGTCCAGGCTGTTAGCCGCGGCTCACACCCATCTCTGGAGCTCCTTTAAGCAGCGCTCTTAATCTCCTCTCCACTTGCACCAGGAAACAAAGAGGGAAGAAAAAGTCTCTTGCCTCTTTGGCAGGTCCAGACTTTTACCTGGACTCCCTCCCAGCTAGCCATGGTGCACTAACCCCTTCATGCTGTGTTCACACCACCAGTCCTCTCTGGCATCTGACTAAAGCCTGAGCCTCAGCTCCCAGCCCCTGCCCACTTCGGCGGGTGAGCAGACAAGCCTCTCGGGCTGGTCTGTGCTGGTTGGCACTGATCCTCTGTGTGGGAATCTCTCTGCCTTGCCCTCTGCACCCCTGTTGCTGTTCTCTCCTCTGCCGATCCACAGCTTCCCCCCTCCACCACCCACAGTCTCCGCCCACGAAGGGCCTTCCTAGTGTGTGGAAACCTTTCCTCCTTCACAGCTCCCTCCTACTGATGTGGGTCCCGTCTCTATTCTTTTGTCTCTGTTTATTCTTTTTTCTTTTGCCTTACCCAGGTACATGGGGACTTTCTTGCCTTTTGGGAGGTCTGAGCTCTTCTGCCAGCGTTGAGTGGGTGTTCTGTAGGAGTTGCTCCATGTGTAGATGTATTTCTGATGTATCTGTGAGGAGGAAGGTGATCTCCATGTCTTACTCTTCTGCCACCTTACCCTGAAACTCGAGGCTTTCTCTTTTAAATTTGCAATCTAATCCTTTTATAGTTATTATAATTACAGTTATATTAGGACTTATATTTTTCTTTGTATGTCAGATTTTCTATATATTATATTTATTTCAGACTCTAGTTACTTCATATTCTTTCTTCTTTCCTGACTGCATTAAATAATTTAAATCTTCTTCCCCTTCTGATTTAAAAGTTTGTTCATTTGATTTTTACTCTTGGTGACTCATACACATGTATATTTTTATGTATACTTATGTATATTTTTTCCCATCTCTTTCTTAAGGACAACAATATTCACTTCTTTCTTCCTTCTGCTTAATAGATAACCTCTCCAAGTCTATTTTTCTTCTCTTAATTTTAGGATGTTATTTATTCAGACCACTGTAGAGCTTTTTAGACCCACTTATCCAATTTTATCTTCTAAATCTTGTTTCTGCCCGAATCCATTTCTATTTTGAGTACTTCCTCCAATATTGTTTTCAAAGAAAATTTTGCATAGTAAATTTTATGAAGTCTCATATGCCTGAGGATAATATTTTGACCTCACATTTAAATTATAGCTTTACTGGATAAAAATACATGTTCAAATTTCTCTTCCATCAACACATAAATATTATTCCATTACCTTCTGGCATGAAGTTTAGCTGTTGAGCTTTTCTTTCTGGAAGACTTTAGAATGTCCTCTGTATTGGATGATCTCAAATCTTATAATAATATACATATGTGTGGGCTTTTACCTTTATGATTAATGCTATATATGCATTTTTCATCTTCTTTTAAACTGAAGATGTTTTATTGTTGTATCAAATGCTTCTTCATTTCTACATTTTTTTTTCTCCTTCTGCTATATGTATTCTATGGATGATGAAACTTCTATTTTTATTCCATATCTCTAAACTTATCTTTATTTTGCCATCCTTTTAATATTTTTGTGTGCTTTCTGTAAAATATTACTTGACCTCATCCTCCAGCTACTAATTTTTTTCTTTATTCTATTTTTAGTTATTTATTTCCTGTTTTATATTATTCATACCATCATTTCCAATTGGTTCTTCTTTATACAGCTTACATGTCTGCTACTAATTTTATGGCTTATCTGAAAGAATATATATGCTGTGCTTTTTAAGTTCAAAATTTGTATGGTTTGGGGCTTCCCAGGTGGTGCAGTGGTTGGGAGTCTGCCTGCCGATGCAGGGGATGCAGGTTCATGCCCTGGTCTGGGAGGATACTGCATTCCACAGAGCAGGTGGGCCTGTGAGCCATGGCCGCTGAGCCTGTGCGTCTGGAGCCTGTGCTCCACAATGGAAGAGGCCACAACAGTGAGAGGCCTGTGTACCAAAAAAAGAAAAAAATTTTTTGTATGGTTTATTATTATTTTATTTTTCTGACAAGTTATTCATTCTCTTATTTCTTTCATAGACCTTGAGCTATTAAATGTCTTTCATTTTTTCCTATGATTTCTTATTCCCTTGGGTGTCAGCTGTCTTGTCTTTATTGTTTTATTGTTGTTGCTGTTTGTTTCATTTTTAACTTTTTATTTTATATTGAAGTATAGTAACACAATACTGTGTTAGTTTCAGGTGTATAGCAAAATGATTCAGTTATACATATACATGTATCTATTCTTTTTCAAATTCCTTTTCCATTTAGATTATTATAGAATATTGAGCAGAGTTCTCTGTACTATACAGTAGGTCCTTATTGGTTATCCATTTTAAATATAACATTGTGTACATGTCAATCACAAACTCCCTATCCCCCCAGCCCCAGTAGCGATAAGTTCATTCTCTAAGTCTGAGTCTGTTTCTGTTTTGTAAATAAGTTCATTTGCATAATTATTTTTAGGTTCTGCATATAAGTGAATCATAATATACTGATATTTCTCTTTCTCTGTCTGACTTCACTCAGTATGACAATCTCTAGGTCCATCCATGTTGCTGAAAATGGCCTATCTTGTCTTTATTGTAAACCTGGAGAAAGGGTAGAAGCCACAGTTTTATGCTAGGCTTGTCAAGGTGAGTTTAAAAGTCTTTGGGATAAGACTTCAAGGTCAAGAACTTCTGGCATTCCCATCTGAACAAAACCAAGTTCAACATCTTTTCTCCTTTTGTACTCCATAACCTGTTTTTGTTTTGTTTTGTTTTTTTTAATCAACATTTATTCAAGCCATAAAAATGAAGAAATGCTAGATACTTTCTTCACCTGCACCCAGTGGGTCACCTTTTCCAGTCAACTGTATTTCTTTCTCTATACTTGCATAACAATTACTGTCATTTGAGTCTTCATTATTTATCTTATGTTTACTCATAAATGGATCACTGATACTAATCTTACCTACAGGTACCTTAGCTCAAATACTCATCATTTCCCATCTGAAGTTTTATAATCACTCCCTAACTGGGCTCCATATTTAACCCCACTTTGTTCCCAATAAAAATCTAATAGCATGATTATCTACTAAAGCAGTCCTATATATATCCCTTATGTATGAAATTAGTTCTATGTGACTTAGCACAACATGCAAAGTTCTCCATAATCTATCTAATTTCTAATCTTTCCCATTGCATTTTCCATCCATGAACATCATCCCATGCTTCCAAACTCTAACCCATATTGAATTTCCCCATTTCTGAATGAGCTCTTCTCTTCTCTGACTTTACATCTTTTCCTTTTCACCTATTGTTTCTCTGCTTGGAATTCTCCTCTTACTTCTTGAACTCTTCAGCACTTCAAATGTTACCTCTAGTGCTTTCTTCTCTGGTCAAACCCTCTACTTCACCAGGTAAAGTCATGTAGTTTTTTACTCTTTGTGTAAGTTTTCTGGAGTGTATTTGTTTGGGTGGGTTCTGCTTAAGTGTTCCCCAACAGCTCATCATTTTAGACAGGGTGACATTAACAACAATGTCTCCTATTTTTTTTTTTTTTTTATTCCCAAGTTCTACTTCAGGAGCTCCATATTATTGATGACTTCTTATTACTCTGGTTGTCCTTAGTTATATCACATCTCCCTTGACAAATAAGGCTGTTTAGCTAAAATATATTTAAAAATAACAAACTCTTATGACTTGTGTGATATTTTGAGGTTGATAGCAGGGACAAAGTTACTTTCAGCCCTCCTGCCCTTACACAGCTCAGTCCACTCATGTTTTCCATTCCTTAATACCACCTCAGTTTCCAAGTAATCTTAACTCAAGTGGTCAGCATACAAATACATGCTGGAGAGCTGAAAAGTAAGTTCTCCAACCAGATGGGCATTTAGGTTTCCTAGCATGAATGTTAGGCTTGTTTATTGTTCCCAAGAGCTCCTTGAACCTTAAATATCATGTACCTAGGAAAACCTTCATGTCCATGTTTATTAAAAATCATTACTGAGCCTCCCTGGTGGCGCAGTGGTTGGGAGTCCACCTGCCAATGCAGGAGATACGGGTTCGTGCCCCGGTCCGGGAGGATCCCACATGCCGCGGAGCGGCTGGGCCCATGAGCCATGGCCACTGAGCTTGTGCGTCCGGCAATGGGAAAGGCCACAACAGTGAGATGCCCACATATCACAAAAAAAAAAAAAAAAAAAAAAAAAAATCATTACTACACCCCAACTGAGGGTTCACAAGTGCAGGTCTTTGTTTCCTGATTTAATCTTTTGAGATACAAGAATAAGCCAGATAAATGTTTGTTAAAAGATAAATTAAGGATATATCAATTTGTTTGGAGTAAGCAATGTTATCTAGATATGGTGAAATAATTATCCTCACTTTTCTGATTTCTCATCTATGGCCACATTGGCTGATTCCCTAGGTTCTGATCCCCCCCTGTCTCCTATTCTCAGCTCTCTTCTATACTCATACTCATGGCATCTCCCATTGACTTTGGAATATTCAGACTTTGGGGACAATTGAACCTCTACTTCCAGCATAACAAACTGAGCCCATCACCTTCTTGTTATTGGCTGATACTGAATTTTAACTACTTTCCTTCAATTTTCACTCTCAGCCTTCTCTGTTCCAAATTATCGTAAACTTGTATACAGGAAAGTACTGCAAAGGAAGTCCTAAGTAGAAGATTTTATCTTAACTCATTACAACCCAACTTCATCAACTTTGTCTTTGAAAACTGCTTAGATGTTATAAAAGTCAGTGGTAAAAGAAAAAAAACAACATATTACAAAAATTAACTTTTAGTTTATTTTTCTTAGCTTATTTTGTTTATTTCATACATAAAAGTACATATTCATTTCATTTAAAAAATCCTTTGGCGTCCCATGTAATTAAGAACACTCTACATCTAAATACAGTTTAGAAATTATTTCTCTACTACTTTCTAGTAGAGTCTAATAGAGTTTTGGTTGTAATGAGTTAATATTAGGAAAGATGATCTGTAAGCTATTATTTTGCAATGGCAAACTATGTCTGTCACTAATAAAATAATAAACTTAGGACTCCCTTTTCAGTACTTTCCTGTCTCTAAGTTTATTGTAATTTATAATATAGACAGAAGGCTAAGTGAAAATTGAAGGAAGTTTATGAATAGTCAGTATCAGTCATAACAAGAAAATGATGGGCCTCAGGGTTTTAATGCTGGAAATAGAGTTTGAATGGTCCCCAAAGTTTGAATATCCTAAAATTAATGGGAGATGCCATAAATTTGGCTACTGTAGTTCATATATTACCGTATATTCTATTACTATATGTAATGTTTCATGTTTGCAGCTGATGACAATAAGCCCTAAATCCCAAATATATATGGTGATTGAACTCCACATATGAAGAAATTTCTTAAGTTTGATTGTCCATCATTACCAACAGATTACTTCCATTACAAGCTATCAAGTTGACCTTCAGATCCTGGAATATCTCCAGTGGCTCAGAAGAGTTTGAAATACCACTGAACACACAAGTCTACCATTTAGAATTGCATGGTTTGAACAGTTTTATTTCTTTTAGAAGACTTGTAGATATAAATTGCCAGCAAAAGGTACACCATTATCTTAATAATATTCACTTTAGCACAAGTTTCTTTTCTTTTGAACTAGTCTCCAGAAAGAGATTTCTACTTTAATAGTGAACTACAGCATCTGAAGCAGAGCCAGAAATAATATCTCCCATAGCTGCTACCATTGCTATCTGGCTCTCTTGTCAGCTACTCAGTTTAAAGTATTTTATTAGCCAATTTCCCAGTTTTTCTCTATTTATCAAGCTGTGCTTGGTAAGACATGGGAGAAGCTTGCCAGTTTACAGGATTTCCATGACACAATCCATGACCAACTATTACTAAATGAAAAATAACTATTGGATAGTTTACAAACATTTGGTAAGGTACAAATAGGTTAATTTGATTTTACTAACACATAATCTTATAGCCAGTTTCCAAGTTTACTTGTGTATTAAACAAACATTTTCAATTTACTACAGCTCAGCAAAATTCATCTTAAATTTTGACTCCTGTGCATCAGACTAAAGCTATTTGGATTTTCAAAATTGTATTCTATGGCACACAGAAACATGGTCATATCAAAAGGTCACAATTTAATTTTGTCCCAGACCCAACAAAGACTCAATCATTATCTTTCAAAGTATTATTTGAGCAGAGAATGCAGAAATATCTTCATATGCTTATTTTTCCCTTTACATCCAAAGGGAAATGTCATATTCAAGCATGCTAATCAATCAACTGATTGCTTATTTTGGACTTATTTAAAAATTATTGTTCAAAATTATTGGTGATAATAGAAAATATAAAGCATAGCCCTTGTTCTCAGTGAGCTCAAAATCTAAACAGAGATGAAAACCAGTACTTAAAAAATTAATAAATAGAAGAAGCTAAGGACTAAAATGGGTGGAAGGATGTTGGTAAGCAAAAAATCTAAAAAAGGGAAGGTTTCTTGAAAATGTTAAAAGTTAGGGAGGCTATGAAGACCAATTGAAAAGGAGAGCTCATGCAATGGTAACATAGTATAGAATTCTTGTTCTCAAAATCAAGTCAGACAGACTCTCAGAACATCTCAAGACCTTTCTATGTCATTGTTATGCCAGTTCAATGCACAGTGGTAGATATTCAGCTGTGAGAGAAATAAACTCTCATTATTGTTTCCTATGTGAATATGTCTCTATTAGAGTTTTCATAATGTAAATAAAAGTATTTCTTTTTTTATGAGTTTCTTTCTATTACACACACACACATCCAAATATTTAGCCTTTACAAGTATATACTTCTCTTTTACCTTTGCTTTCTCTCATTTGCTATTCAGATTTTTTTGTTGTTGTTGTTATTGTCTGAAGTTATTTGATTAGGGAGGCCTCTGGAGTAACCTGGTTACAGATATGTTTTCTTTGTCCATTGATGTTTTTAGAAATTGGATTTATTTCCTTTAGAGAACACCTTGTCTCCAGTTAAAGAAGTCCCCAATAATCCTATTATTTTATAGCAGTCACTCTGTCTACTGAAGGAGTCTTTATTCTCCTGCTATATATCTTTAAATTCTCATAAGAAATAATTTTAACAGTTTGAAAACATTATCTATATTTTAGAGTTAAAGATAAATATCATTTAACAAATCACTCCTCTGGTATATGACTAAAAATTTTTTCATCCCATTACCAAAATGTCTACCTGTAGGTTTTTTTTTTTTTTAATTAACCTGGGATCTTAGGCCTAATTTATTGTTAATTTTTACATAAAATATATTGTCATGCAAAAATTACTTATGCATTCTTTTGTATCCATATTTAGAAGTGATTTAATTTATACTATGTTTAAGAGTTTAGTGTCTGACTTTTCCTATATAATTTATTTTTATTTATCTATTAGTTGATAGTAGTACTTACTTAAACATATATACACTTGTTTGCTTTCATTCCTGTTGCCCTTGTCTCTTCTTAAGAATAACCATCGGGCTTCCCTGGTGGCTCAGTGGTTGAGAGTCCACCTGCCAATGCAGGGGACACGGGTTCGTTCCCCGGTCTGGGAAGACCCCACATGCCGTGGGGTGGCTGTGTGTCCAGAGCCTGTGTCCCGCAATGGGAGAGGGCACAACAGTGAGAGGCCCACGTACCACACACACACACAAAAGACTTTATTTGATGTAGATCTATTATGGTTTGTTTTGTGCTACAAAAGAGTACAGAGTATTCTCCTTGATTTCTCCCAATCATAATAGAACTCTCCTTATACATACTAAATTAGAGAAGTGGTTAATAGACAAATTAAGAATTAAAAAACTAAAATATTTTATGGAACTTTCATTTATTACATTTCTAATGCTCTCCCTTTCTTTTCATAGATCTTAATTTCTGACCGATATAATTTTCTTTCTTTTTGAAGAATTTATTTCAACATTTCTTGCAAAGCAGGTCTACTGGTAACAAATTCTATCAATTTTCTTTTTCTGGGAAGTTTTTATTCTTTTATTTTCAAGGGTAATTTCACTGGATATAGAATTATAGGTTGTTTTTTCTTGCTTGCATATTTTCTGAAGAGAACTCTGATGTAATTTTTATCTATACTGTTCTACAGGTAATGTTTTGTTTGTTTCTTTGTTTTCCCAGCTTCTTTCAAAATTTTCTTAGAAAATTTCTTTGTCTTTTATTTTCTGCAATTTAAATATGATATGCTCAGTTATAGATTTTTTAGCATTTATCATGTTTAGTTGTCTCTGAGATTCCTGAATTTGTGGTTTGGTTTATACATTAGTTTTGGGCAACTCAAACTCATCAATTGCTTCAACTATTTCTTCTGCTTCTTTCTCTTTCTTCTTCTTGTGGTATTCCCCTTAAGCATATGTTATATGTTTTGTAGTTTTCCCATAGTTCTTGGATATTCTGGGTTTATTTTAATTCTTCTTTCACTTTGTTTTTCATATTTTTTTGTTTGTTGGATTTTTTTTTTTTTTTTTTTTGTGGTACATGGGCTTCTCACTGTTGTGGCCTCTCCCGTTGTGGAGCACAGGCTCCGGGCACGCAGGCTCAGTGGCCATGGCTCATGGGCCAAGCTGCTCCGCAGCATGTGGGATCTTCCAGGACCGGGACATGAACCCGTGTCCCCTGCATCGGCAGGCAGACTCTCAACCACTGAGCCACCAGGGAAGCCCTGTTTTTCATTTTTTGAGGTTTCTATTGATATAGGTTTTTGTTTGTTTGTTTGTTTTAATTTATTTTTTTTATACAGCAGGTTCTTATTAGTTATCTATTTTATGCATATTGGTGTATATATGTCAATCCCAATCTCCCAGTTCATCCCACGACCACCCCCACCCCACCCCCACTTTGCCCCTTTGTATCCATACATTAGTTCTCTACATCTGTGTCTCTATTCTGCCTTGCAAACCAGTTCATCTGTACCATTTTTCTAGATTCCACATATATGTGTTAATATAAAATATTTGTTTTTCTCTTTCTGACTTACTTCACTCTATATGACAGTCTCTAGGTCCATCCACATCTCTACAAATGACCCAATTTTGTTCCTTTGTATGGCTGAGTAATATTCCATTGTATATATGTACCACATCTTTATCCATTCATCTGTCAATGTGCATTTAGGTTTCTTCTATGCCAGGCTATTGTAAATAGTGTTGCAATGAATATTGGAGTGCATGTGTCTTTTTGAATTATGGTTTTCTCTGGGTATATGCCCAGGAGTGGGATTGCTGGGTCATATGGTAATTCTATTTTTAGTTTTTTAAGGAACCTCCATACTGTTTCCATAGTGGCTGTATCAATTTACATTCCTACCAGCAGTTCAAGTGGGTTCTCTTTTCTCCACACCCTTTCCAACATTTGTTGTTTGTAAATTTTTTGATGATGCCCATTGTAACTGGTATGAGGTGATACTTCATTGTAGTTTTGATTTACATTTCTCTAATAATTAGTGATGTTGAGCAGTTTTTTGTGTGCTTCTTGGCCATCTGTATGTCTTCTTTGGAGAAATGTTTATTTAGGTCTTTTGCCCATTTTTTGATTAGTTGTTTGTTCTTTTTTTTTTTTAATATTGAGCTGCATGAGCTGTTTATAGATCTTAGAGGTTAATCCTTTGTCCATTGATTCATTTGCAAATATTTTCTCCCATTCTGAGGGTTGTCTTTTTGTCTTGTTTAGAGTTTCCTTTCTGTGCAAAAGATTTTAAGTTTCATTAGGGCCCATTTGTTTATTTTTTGTTTTATTTCCATTACTCTAGGAGGTACGTGAAAAAAGCTCTTACTGTGATTTATGTCAAAGAGTGTTCTGCCGGTGTTTTCCCCAAGAGTTTTATAGTGTCCAGTCTTAAATTTAGGTCTTTAGTCCATTTTGAGTTTATTTTTGTGTATGGTGTTAGGGTCTATTGACATAGCTTTAAGCTCACTGATTTTTTTCAGCTGTGTCCAACCTATTAAAAAGTCTATCAAAGGCATTCTTTGTTTCTGTTACAGTATTTTTAATTTTTTGTATTACTTTTTGATTCTGTCTTAGACTTTCCATCAGTCTGCTTACATTACCCATCTCTTCTTGCATGTTGTTCACTTTTTCTATTACAGCCCTTAGCATATTAATCATAACTGCATTAAATTTCTTGTCTGATAATTCTAACATCTCTGCCATATCTCTGTCAGGTTCTCCTTCCCCTGTCTCTTCAAACTTAGTTTTTTGTCCTTAAGTTGCCTTGATTGTTTTTGTGAAAACTGGACATGATGTACTGGGTAAAAATATGGGAAGTAAGTAGTCTTTTAGTGTGAAGTTTGATGTTTACCTGGCTAGGAGTATGATTGTGTATACTGTTGCTGTGGCTGTGGAACAGGAATTCCCAATTTGGCAGCATTTAGTAGAGGGTAGCCTGGTCCCACTGGGTCATACCTTAGAGAAAATCATAGAGTGATATACATTTTGAGACTTGTCACCTCTGCCAAGATATAGAACAAAAAGTACTATTAAGCAGATTTATTAACTGGCTTAGGGTTAAAGTTAGGACATCTAAGGGCACTCATCTGCAGCACAATATGGCATGTGTGGAGTTTGTCAGCTGAATTGTGTTTTTTTCATTAACAAGGACAAAGTATTGCACAGAGCCAAAAAGTTTAAACAATAACTTTGCATACAAATGAATAAAATATAATATTTGATTGGGATGTTATAGTAAGTAACAAGCAAGCTCAAACCCAGGAATAAAGGAAGAATCATATAGACTGTGGATATAAGCCTGCAATCACTTTTACTACCATAATATCCTAGGAAGCTCAGAACTAACATAACTGGCTGCAAACAGATTCTTGTGAACACAGGTCCATAATCATAAATGAAATAACATGTTTTCAAACAGGTTGGAGTAATGCTTAATATACATTTGTTAGAAGCTCAAGTGTCTAAACAATGAAAACAAAATTTATGAGTTAGACTGGCAGTTGAACACTTGCATCCATGTTATGATACTTACTGGGCTGCTCCTGAAGGCTGTAGTTTTGCACATTCAGTTGATTACATAAACAGCTGCTGATACTCTGACTAAAATCAGGTTTGATGTTTATAAAGGTTTTATTGAATATTATAGTCATTGGATTTGGCTGAGCAATAGGTTCCAATGCTTACTGACCCATCAGAATGAAAGAACACATGGGTTAGATTTTACAATGAGATACATAATTTTACTAATTATTTGAGTCAGTAATGCATATAAAGAATTTGTTAAAAACAGAAAACACATTAGTCTGAGATGGAAGTTCTGTACTCTACTTCTCCATTTATGACTCCTCTTAATTTGGTCTCATGTTCCCATTTGAAAGTAAGAAGCTGTATTATATAACCTCTTAATTTTTTTTTTCAATCTTGATAGCACATCAAAAATATTTGGCAAGGTTTTGATAAAACTAGGAATACTTAGTTGTCATCGAGGCCAATGGGAACAGACTAACTATCAAGAAATTAATCCATTTATTTATATATTATTTTGTTTTCTCATTTTCCTTTTTTTTTAATTCTACAAGTGACTCTGATGCATAACCAACATTTAGAACCCCTTCTGTATGTATCCTCTAAGTTCAAAATGGATTAGTGTTCAACTGTGCATTAGTATCCCTAATAAATTTCCTATCCATGTGGTACACCTCAAGAGAATAAGGACTAAATCTAGGAACAACCTGAAGCAACTACCCAGGCAAAGATCGTGACAAAGAGTAACAATGAAATCATAAGTAGGAAAATGGGTACGGAAAATTTAAGGCAGCTTCAGATGCCTTAAGTGCCCAAGATTTGTTCTGATTTCAAACATTGGGAGTCTAGGGTTAGGGTGCATTTCAGAGAATTAAAATTAAGAATCTTCAAGGTCTGATGCAATCCAGATAATTAATCAAGGTCATCAATTTATGCAAGACAGGGAAGTCAATAGAAAGTGTACAACCCTGCAATAGAGCTGGTAAATCTTAAAAAAATAGGACAGGTTCTCATTAGATGACTCATTAACCAGGCTTATCCCTGGAGGGTAGACAGTAAGTCTCCATTCGTTTTCCCACATCGAAACCACTGTAGTTGGGAAACTATATATATGGGAATGAGGAGGAGAAAGTGTTAGATTTGGGTGTTAAATTAGTTCTAAAATGCCAGAAGGAGAACCTTAATTAGGATTTGGTGTTTTAGCCCTAGAGCAAGAAATTTTATAAACTCTATTATTTAACACAACAACAATGTATTTCTTTCCAACCTGTCACATAAAATCTAGTTAAATATTTCTCAATTATCTTCCCTCATCTCAAGTCCTCACTTGTTTGTCCTAGTTCAAATCCTTCTTATCTCCATCCTAATTAGTGCTCCAGCTTCCTCACTGGGCTGCTCTGTCGACTCTCTCCATCTTGCAAACCAGTTCATTTTCCATATTCACTGAAGTAAGTTTTTTTTTTTTTTTTTTTTAAATGAGATTTGAGTTATGGCTTGAAACTTTTAGTTGCTGTCTCTCACTGACAGGACAAATATTCTCTGCCATGTGAGGCTGATCTTTTACCATCTGCTTGTTTCTCAAGACTCTTTTTTTTTTTGTGATACGCGGGCCTCTCACTGCTGTGGCCTCTCCCATTATGGAGCACAGGTTCCGGACGCGCAGGCTCAGCGGCCATGACTCATGGACAAAGCCGCTCCACGGCATGTGGGATCCTCCTGGACAGGGGCATAAACCCATGTTCCCTACATCGGCAGGCGGACTCTCAACCACTGTGCCACCAGGGAAGCCCCTCAAGACTCTTTTGATGTGTCCTCCATAAGTGCTCAGTTCCAATCAGGCACATCCACTTGACTATTTCCTCTTAATGATCCATGTTAACATGGTAAATGGAGGCTGAAAATGATAAACCTCCAAATTGGAATGAGGAAACCAAGACTTTTGGGGACAAAGATTAGGGATGCCAGATATAATTGTGTCAGCCTCTTCCCTGTGTCACAGAAGAAGACCCTCCCCAGTCATCTACAACCCCCTCAGGGTCAGGGAGGCCAGTTGCCCTTTGGGCCCCTGTTTGGTTGTGTTTTAATGACTAATTGCCATATTTCTGACTCAGACAATTTCCTCCAAAGATATGAAGAGAGAGCATTGTTGAGTTCACCAAGTCCAGTAGAGATGAGTGTAGCTTCATGCCAGGACTGATCCCCAACTTCTTTCCTGAAGAGACTTTTCCAAACTCCAACTTCATAAACGTTGATTATTTGCATTTAATCAATAGGAAAGGCAGAATTCTCTGAGTTATTGAGGAAGAGGTGAATCTCTATTGATACTGACTTACAAAAAGGACACAATAGAATTCTGATCTTTGCAGGAGGAGGCACTGGGTGTCAGCCATGCTGCCTCCTTACAAAGTGATGATCTCCGGATGCAGAGACACAGAGTTGTGAAATGCATAAGTATGGGGAAATAGTCAATGATAAAACTTTACGTTAATACCTATCTTATTTTATGTGTGCTAGTATTCTTTTTCCTAGTGGTCTTATTAGGCAAATAGAAATTGACAACGTCAATTATCTTTTTATCTTCTCATTGTGTTGCTTTATTATGTTTTTCTGTCTGATACCATTGAATAGTTCTAACTGAATCAAAATTCGGAAGTTGGGACAAAATTATAGTTTATTGATTTCCCAAATTTAGTCATCTGAGGAAAATGTACAAAGTATATCAGAATTTGTACATTGACTTATTACACATTTTGTTTCTAAGTAGAAAAAGAAAACTGCCTTCCGATTATGTCACCTTTCTTTTCACCTTGTCTGTGGAAAAAAATACAGTGGTTAAACACTAGTATGTATTTTTATTCAGTATTTTTATATGAAATTAAGGAATTGGCACTCTTGTTGCACATATTTTCTAAATGTGTTAATCTAGTTACACCCCAAACTTTACTGTAATCACCTTTCACATTTCCCTTCAAATTCACTTATATTTTGAAAAGTTTTAAGAGAATTTAATAGTTTAATAAAGATGAAAACTAAATAATATTCTTTCTTAACTCTAAGAACTCAAAGTGCAAGATCTGTGTTGCTTTCCAATGATAATTGTTTATATATGTGCAGCACTCCTGCATATATTACCAACTTTTATCCTCAAAAGGATGTTTTGAAAGTAGCATATCAGATGTCAGTCCCTTTTTTACATTCTACAGTCTTAAAAGGCCCAGGCGAGGCCATCAGAGTACCTGGGTGTATGAATTGACGCTTTTGGTGTGCAAGTGCTAGAGATGGTTTTTTAGGTGGTTTTGACATGACTTAGAGATGGTTTTGACATGACTTAGAACTGTAAAATGAACACATTGGGGAAGTGTCACAGGGCCTTGATGAGAGAAATTGCAGGATTTTACATTTTTAAAGGATCATTCTGGCTGCTTTTTTGAGAATAGACTGTAGAGGGTGAAAGATGGAAGTTAGGACACCTGTTGGGTGATGATTGCAATAATCTATGTGAGAGATGTTGGGAGCTTGGACCAGGGAAGTGAACAATATAAAGATTGTGAGAAGTGATCTGACTAAATATATTTTAAAGAAAGAGTCAATAGGATTTGCTGATAATCATGGGACATGAGATAAATGAGAGGAGTAAAAGATAACTCAGCTTTTCATATGTGAGATGCACAAAGTATGAAATTAATTAAGTGAAATGGGGAATAATGCAGGCAGAGAAACTTTGGAAAGGAAGATTAGAATTTGAGGCTTAGACATGTTATGTTAGAAACATTTTTGGACATCTAAGTCAGGATGTTAAGTAGACAGTTGTCTATGTAAACCTGGAGTTCAGAGGAGAGGTCCAAGTGGAAATATAAATTTAGGAGTCCTATCTGCTTTGTCCTTCTCTCTCTGGAGAATTTTCTCTGCTCCTTAGTTCACAGAAGGTACTATGCACCTTTTCCCAATTAAGAAGCAGCATAGACAGAGTAAAATTATTTGGTCCCAATTCTAATTTATTGAAGAGAATACCTGACTGGCCCAATGTTACTCAGGAGGATCTACACTTTGAACAACTAGTTACAGCCAGGGAATGGAATGATGAGACAGACACATGGTCTAGCCCTGTAGGAGTGGAAAGCAGGTCCTGAACAAGAGTTAAATAGACCACCCTGTAGGTGACCACAATACACAACCAAGAGTTTTTAATAGGTGAAAGAGCTTAGTATATTTATTAATGAGTTATAAGAAATATGAATGTAACTAACTTTGACAGGGTAGAGAGAAATATATATTAAAGGACTGTAACAGAGCACAGACATGTATAATACCTCTCGATTTAAAATAAATCATGAAATGCAAGAAAAATTGCAGGGAAAACAATCCAATCAACCTTCACTAATGTCAGCCCAGGCAAAACAGTATCTCAATAGCAGATGCTTTGTTACATTCTAATTTGATAGCCAAATTCATATTCAAATTTCATCTGGTGATAATGTTGAGACTCATTATTTGCTATCAAATTTGAATATAGCAGCCATTAATGAGTCTCAATATTATCACCAGATCACTAAATTCTCATTAAATTTTATTTAAAATCAACTTTTGTTAGAGTTGTTAAAAAAATTATAAAATGTCTTTCTCTTATATCCTACACCTTTTTTTCCTTGATTTTATTTGTGATTTATGGAAAAGATTCATTTAACATGTAGTAAAAATAAAATTATAAATTTCTGTGTATGCAGAATTAATGATAAAAATTGCTTATTTCCTTCTGTCCAAAGGGCTGAATATCCATTCCATGTTAATGATTACCAAGGCTGATATTATCATTGACATGAACTCAACAACTATTTTGTATGTCAAGCTATCAGAGAGGTGGCACCATAATTGATTAATAGAACCAATTAATGTTTTTGGAAATCATCAAAGATGTCGTTATTTTAAAGATAAGATTCGTGTTAAAGTTGCTATAAAAAGTGATATTGTACTTTCTTAGAATAAAAATTACAATGTGTTGTTAATACCATCTGTCCCTTCCCAAAAGTAAAAATAAAGATTTTTCTGTAACATCTCTTCTTAGAGTGTGGCCTCCACAATACACTGTGTTAAAATTACATATTTCTTTGTCTCACCCAGATCTCTGAGGTAAGACCTAGTGTGAAATTTGCATTTTTAACAAGCTCTCCATGGCGACTTTTTTTTTTTTTTTTCAGTACGCGGGCCTTTCACTGTTGTGGCCTCTCCTGTTGCGGAGCACAGGCTCCGGACGTGCAGGCTCTGGCCATGGCTCACAGGCCTAGCCGCTCCGCAGCATGTGGGATCTTCCCGGACCCGGGGCACAAACCCCTGTCCCTTGTATCGGCAGGCGGACTCTCAACCACTGCGCCACCAGGGAAGCCCATCCAAGGTGACTCTTATGTACAATAGTTTAAAAGCCATTTACTGAGAGTCAATATAACTTAATTTATTTACAAATTCAGTATACACCAAAAAAAAAAAAAAAAGCCACATGGAGAATGAGATGACAGGTTGTGTTTCAAAACCTTAAATGTTAGTGAGGAAAGAAGGACAAGTGTTATGATAAAAGTGGGCAAAAAGCCAAGATCATTAAAATTCTGATTGGGTTTTGCCTGATTTCCCAGTGACCTGGTCATATTTGAAGCAATTCATCAATCAAGAATAAATATTTAGTGAGATGTGCGGCATGATCTAGGTGTGGTGTGATTTCTTCTGGTCCCTGGACATATGTTATATTTGCATGATTGATTATGCATGACATCTCAGTATTTATCCACCCCGTTGGCAGGATGAAACTGCTACTATACCCAAATTGCCTTTAACAGGCTAGTTATGAAGGGAGGGAAGAAAAAAACATTAAGTAAATAAATGTGTAAGGTTTACATATTGGGCAAATCCAATAGGACCATGTTGAATGCTGCTAAGATTTTAAATCCATTTGGGTATAAACACAGAGATCCTGGACTTTGACAGCATTCTCTGACTTTTTTATCACATTGACTAAACCATCTATTTGAAACTATATTGATTAAAAATATTTGTTACACAGACCAGCTGAAGTTTAAAAAGCAAAAAATTTGGAATTCAATGATTTGAATTTAAGCTTGACTGAGTTTCTCTAATATGTTATCTTTAAAATGAGGAAAATTATGAGTTCCTTATGGAACTGCTGGGACAATGAGGAAAAAAAAAAATGTGATACTGTATCAAATGGTGAAGCATCATGTGAAGGGCTATACAAATATTATTTGAAAGAATCAACTGTTCATTTCAGGTAGACCCATGACAAGAACTGAAGTTTAAAGCTTGTCACTTGCACTAGGCTTTGATAACATGCCCTGTGAAAACTATGGTAAGTCAGAAATTGGCAGGATTTTTGGCTCAACGTGTAGGACTTTTCTGAGGAGATGCATAGGGCTAAGATCCAATTAGGGCAGAAAATATCCAGCAAGCAACATGCAAATGTGATGCTAGAAATATCTTGTGGAGTTTCACCACCCTGAGCTCCAATATGACCATTGTCGTTCATTATAGTGATTTTATCTGTCATTCATAATTCTTGGTATATTCTCTTGGTTCCTTCATATTTATCTATTTATCTTCTATTTATCTATTATTCACTACCACGTACTGCACTGAGCAATTTACTTGCAATAGGTTATTTAATCTTTATAGCACCAATCTGAAAAAGACACTAAATTGGCACCATTTTCATTTATAAAGAAAGTGAACTCCAGTACTGAGAAGTAGCTTGTCCACTGTTATACAGAAAGGAAAATGTGAAGCTGGAATTTAAAACAAAACCATCTTTACTCCAGAATGCACACTGTGAAATACCTCATTACACTTCCTCCTAGGGTTTTTAATTATTTTGAATGACATATTAAAAGATGTGTTAATTATGTTTCTTTTTTACATTTTCATAAATTTCATGTATTTCAATTTTTTTTTCTATTGAAATATTTTTAACAATTTAAATTGGATTCCTTACATATTGAAGTCTAAGCTCTAGAACTGATTCTCTGAAATAATCATTATACCTTTAATAATAAATGGGTGATAAACCTTACATTTTATAATATTGATTTCTTTAACATTAATTTTTTTTCAATAATATGTTTACATCTATTTCTAGGGTTAAAGACTCCAGAATGTAATCTTCCCTCTGAACTTTATTCCTGTCTCCAAAATAGACATATAGAAAAAATAAAGTTGTGAGAAGTTTGTTCCTCAAGTCAAAGGAAATTAGTGATCCAAAGTGAGAAAAGATCCAGGCATGGAAAAATAGGGAAATAATTGGATAAGACCTGCCCATCACACCTGGATAGACTCCAATGACTGGTAGGTCAGAGGGAGCACTATCCTCTTAGAAATAAGCCTGCAGGATCTTAGCCACCCCCTCACTGCCAGTAGGTAGGATGGCTAAATACGGTCCAGTGTGCTGGGAAAGAAATGATGTAATCATCTAAATAAATCACAGATTATATTCTAAATATTCTTTTTTTATAATATGAGTGTTGACTTGAGTCCTAGTCCTGTCATTAGCTATTGAATGATCTTAAGAAAGATACTTAAATAATCTCTACCTAAGTCTCCTCATGAGTAAAAGGGGGCTTATAATAATGCCTACTTCATTAAGTTATTGTGAAGAGAAAATTAATTAATACATACAAAAAATAAACAGAAAGGTGTCTGGTCCATAGCAAGTACTCAGTAATTGCTAGCTATTGCTTTTATTACCTATTTTTGTCTATTCTAGTCCAGACAACACTGCATGGAAAGATGAGCCTGGCACAGTACTTGGCACAGAGATGGTGCTCAGCAAATGCTGTTGAATTAAATAATATATTTAAACTTCCCCCAGTGAAATTACTTAACTATTCATAAAAATATTAAATGATCTGTATTATAAGAAATTCATTAGGTTAGAAAGAATTCATATATAATCTTATCTTTATTGGTTACTGCTAGAAATGTTTTACTAAAGTCAAAGCTAAAGCTATTTTCATGAAAATTCCACAGTTGATGGTCTTCAAGATATATAAATCTTTAGATCTCCAATAAAAGAGCTCTGATGAGAAGGAAAGATTTGCCTCTGCCTTCTCTCTTCTAAAAGAATTCTGACATACTTGCCTGACAAATCATTATTAACAAAAGTGCCTGGCTGAGACATGATTTGTTGTCAGTAATAGGACTGTCTTTCAAAACAGGTCTTGTAGATTTTTAACCACCAAATTGAGCTCAAGAAAACATTGTGTTTAATTGTATTCTTTCTCTCTCTCTTTATCTTTCATAAATTGTATCCTCCTACATTACTGTATTAGAGGGATATAAAATAAAATCTCTAAGCACTAAACATACAAGTAAGTTTGGTCTCATATCCACTCCAATTTCCCAGAAGTTTAGCCCAAAGAGATACATTTGGAGGTCTCCCTACCTCATACTGCAAACCTAGAGAAACGCACCCATCACTTCTCTTTGTTATATAATATTCTCTCTCTCTACCTGAAAGAGGCAGCTTGAGTTTACTTGAATCCATCAGCCCTCCTCTAAGTGATAAGAGAACAGTGCACAGCTTGTATATGCTTAGTATTATTCACTAGAATTGAGAACACTGACAGGCTCCCCAGCCCCCACTTTCCCCTAGGCTGCCAGTAGAGTTGATGCTGCCAGTGTCTGTAGCTGTCTCACAAGTCTTCCTTACACACGTTCCTCTTCCAGAAAGGCATTATATTTCATGAAAGAAGCCTGATCAGGCAGCCAGGGACAAGAAAGTAGAAAGATAAATAATAGCGTTCCAGGTTTATTAGAAGTAAACTAGTAAGAACAGAGGTGCAGCAGTGGTAGTAGAAAGCATTCTCTAGCCTAGGGCTGCTTCCTCTGCTATCAAATTTACAGTACCTTGGGCCAAGGCAAGACCTCATTTATAAACTTAGTATGTTAAATTAGGTGACCCCTTAAGTCTTTTCTCATTCAAAAATTACACTAATTTAGAAATTCAAATAACATTGGAGTTTTCAGTGAGAAAAGGAGTTCAGTGTGCCCTGAGTCCTATATGGAATTTGTTATATAGGCCAACATGAAAAAATTTAGTCAAACAACTTCATTTTACAAAGAATAAAACTAAAATCCAACAAAGTTAAGTGGGATAGACTCAGGATTATTACTTAGTTGATCTAATTTTCAACCTAGTGTCCTTTCCATAAAACTTCATCAAAATTCCCACTGGATTGTTTCCAGGCATTATCTGGTAAGTTGTGGAAAGGGTAATTTAAGATTAAAAAAAAAAAAAAGCCCTTTCTGAAGTCACTTAATTCATTTTGTGGGATTTATCCTGTATTCAGTTCTTAAAACACTCAAACCAATTGACGTTGGCTTTTGTAGGGCTGATTTGTTCACTTTATATAGGAATGCCTATAGGACAGGTGACAAGGTAGAGATGTCCAATCCCATAGGCTACAAGTATAATACATTTCTCTGAAGATAAACTCTGGATAAATTTTACCTCTGGATAATATTTTAAGTAAATGTAAGCAGCTGAGGATTATATTTTGAAAAAGATTTCCTGTCCTTTTGCCTCCAAATTTCAAGAACATATTCAAGGTATTCATTCTACATGATTTTATCCCATAATATATTCACTTTTACAATTTTAACTTTGAGAAATTTATTCTTTAGTCTCTCAAATTTAGAAAATCTAGAATAAAAATTTCCTTCTAAAAACCTAATCTGGGCATCTGGGCTGAACTGAAATCCCTGATATAAACGAAGTCCTTGGAGATGATCACTGTGGTCTCCCAGGGAAGTCAAGACATCTTTGTCCAAGTTTTCTCATGTATAGATCATGAAGTCCAGACAGGGAGCCAGTCTTTATGAATTGCAGCCAGTTTAGAGCTATACACCATTTACAGGCAGGGCATTATATCCTTCACTGTACTTCAGCTCTATTTACAATAGCCAGGACATGGAAGCAACCTAAGTGTCCATCAACAGATGAATGGATAAAGTAGATGTGGCACATATATACAATGGAATATTACTCAGCCGTAAAAAGAAAGGAAATTGAGTTATTTGTAGTGAGGTGGATGGACCTAGAGTCTGTCATACAAAGTGAAGTAAGTCAGAAAGAAAGTCAGAAAGAGAAAAACAAATACCATATGCTAACACATATATATGGAATCTAAGAGGAAAAAAAAGGTCATGAAGAGCCTAGGAGTAAGATGGGAATAAAGACACAGACTTACTAGAGAACGGACTTGAAGATATGGGGAGGGGGAATTGTAAGCTGTAAAAAAGTGAGAGAGTGGCATGGACATATATACACTACCAAACGTTAAATAGACAGCTAGTGAGAAGCAGCCGCATAGCACAGGGAGATCAGCTTGGTAGTTTGTGACCACCTAGAAGGGTGGGATAGGGAAGGTGGGAGGGAGGGAGATGCAAGAGGGAAGAGATATGGGAACATATGTATATGTATAACTGATTCACTTTGTTATAAAGCAGAAACTAACACACCATTGTAAAGCAATTATACTCCAATAAAGATGTTAAAAAAAAAAAAAGAATGAAAATACATACTTGAAATAGATCTAGTCAAGAGTAATCAGGTATTAGGTGAGAAGGAGACAAGGCTAAGTAAGTGAATAAATTGTCAAATAAAGAATAATATTCAAACTCTTTTTTATTCTCCTAGCCTGAAATAAACCATTCGCTGAGTAGACTGACTATACCAGTTTAGGCTAAATTATGAAATTAACAAACAACCCAAAAATCTCAGTGATTCACAACGTGTTTCTCTCTGAAATTACGTGTCAAACATGAGTTGGCTCTGATTCTTTTTCATGTTATTTTACTCCAGTATTCAGGCTTACAGTAGAGCCCTTATGTAAGACATTACCAATCTCATGTAGAAAATGTAAGTGGGAACTAATGCAGAAATAATTTGTGGGAAATAAGCATTGGCATTTTCTCTTAAATCTCAGTGGTAATTGATTGGTCAAAGTAAGTTATGTGTTTGTGTTTGAGGCCAATAAATTAAGAATTATACTCTAAAGGTAGGGTCAGAACAAAAAAGAATGCCCAAGAAGGGGCAACAAGTATGTTAAGCCATAATGCAACTTACCACATTGACCTATAAGTCAGAAGAGAAATGAATTACAGTTGAAAACGTCATGCAGTCTCACATCATCTCTCAACAAAAATAGCTTTGAAAGTACATATCCCTCCATCCAAAAAAGAAAGAAAATCAAGACCTACTAGACTTACTACCAACCAAATGCCAAACTCTTGATTGATTGATTGATGGCACTAGACCAAGTAAACAGATAATCAACTAATAGTTTGTGTGTAGCATGACCATGTGTCCCAGTTTGCCAGGGACAATCTCCTTTTACTGTCAAAAGTGTCTTGTGGTTGTATGTTAAAATAAATTTATAATGAAAAGTTATGGGAAAAAATAAGTATCTCAGACTGATGGTCAATTATATAGTCACCCCTAGGGATATCTAATGACTGTCTGGACATGTTTATGTGCCAGATATATAGGTCTTAAAGTCATGGAATTAGACAGCATTCAGCTTGCCCTGAGATGATGTCTATGTGGGTCTGGAAGGGCTCTTTTCTCACATATCCATGTGCTAATATCTTTCTGCAGTTTGATAGAAATAACTGAACAAAACTGAACTATCACTATTAAACCAAGCAGAAGTAGTGGAGAACTAGTCCAAAATGAAACTGTAAGGGTGACTGAATACAGGAAGAATATTTGGAAATTGTTATCTTTATTTCCTCCCTCAAGTGCAAGTACAACAAAGTCAGGCTGTTTAAGAGCAGAAAATGAAACCTTTTTAACAAAAGGTGAGTAAAGTGGCACAACACTTTACAAAGGACAATTTGTTGATATTAATTCTAATTCTAAGCAATGAACATGCCATTTATTTCAACAATTTTTCTTCCAGAAATTTATGCTAAGGAAACAATCACAGCTATAAGCAAAGAAGAGTTGAAGCAATTACTTTCTATACCATTTAAAAAAAACACAATGGGCTAAGACAGTACTAAGCACTTTACACACATTTTTAATCTAAAACTGACAATAATATTAAGTCCAAATGATCATAACCTTCTTCCACTATGGTCTAAAGACTTTTAATGTCACTTATCCCATAAGCAGAAATGGGAGAGCAAACATTTCAATCCAGATATATCACAACAGCTTCCCTACATTATTCTCAGAAAACTAGATACAACCTAAAAGGGAAAAATAACCATCTATTACCCACATTATATTTCAAATATTCTACAAGCAGTAGGTAATTACAGTTATTAAAACGAGTATTTTAGAAGAGATCAGTAGCACAAATGGCAGAGTATGTAGCTCCAAGAATTCATGCACAGGAACATTGAAAAATGAAGCAAAAACTGTTAGAATCAATTTTGTCAGAATTTTAGAAAATAGTCAAAGGATTACAAAAATCAAGTCAACACAATGAAGAAAATGATAATTTAGAAAAGTAGAAAACTCTGTAGTGTTTTTGCTTGCATTTGTCCCACCACCTCCCCTGGCTTAAGGATGATCTTGAAGATGGCAGCCTACTTCCCAGTATGGAACCCTGGTCCCTGGTTCCATAGGGAGCAGAATAGACCTTATTCTCAAACAATCATGTTTATCTGTTCTAACATGTATGGGGCTACATGAAGACTGATCTAATTTTTTAATTTCATTTTGCCTAAAATAGAACTCACACAGTATGGAAAGTTGTAGGCATTTCAAAAAAAAAAAAAAGTAAGGCAATTGAACAACTTGATGTGGCCTGTGGTTAAAGATTACAGTTATAGTAAATAGTAAAATATCTAAATACTGGAATAAAAGTTGATGATAGAGGTTTTTTTTTTCCATTTTTTTTTTTTTTTTCGGTATGTGGGCCTCTCACTGTTGTGGCCTCTCCCATTGTGGAGCACAGGCTCCGGACGCACAGGCCCAGCAGCCATGGCTCACAGGTCCAGCCACTCCACAGAATGTGGGATCCTCCTGGACCGGGGCATGAACCCGGGTCCCTTGCATTGGCAGGCAGACTCTCAACCACTGCGCCACCAGGGAAGCCCTTTTTGTTTTTTTATTGTTGTAGTTTTGTTTTTTTGTTTTTTTTTTTTTTTTGCGATATGTGGGCCTCTCACTGTCGTGGCCTTTCCCGTTGCCGGATGCGCAAGCTCAGCGGCCATGGCTCACGGACCCAGCCGCTCCGCAGCATGTGGGATCCTCCCGGACCGGGGCACGAACCTGTATCCCCTGCATCGGCAGGCGGACTCTCAACCACTGTGCCACCAGGGAGGCCCTGTTGTAGTTTTTGGAATTCAAAAGGGCTCATGTGTACTGGAGACTATAGAAAGCCATGGGCACCCCAGGGCAGGACACATGCTCATAAAAGACCTGAGAGGACCCAGTGCTGAAGTAAGACTGTGTAAATACAGACCTTACAAAAATATTGTAGAAAAGTTGCCAAATAAAGAGTTAACAACACAGCAAACAAACAGAAAAAAACCACAAAGACTGAAGATGGGGGAAATTTGACTCCAAGAGTTATCACATTATATAACTTAAATGTCCAATATTTTTTAAAAAATTAGAAAGAATGAAAAGAAACAAGAAAGCATGGCCTATTCTCAGAATAAATTTCCAGAAACTGTGGCAAAGACTTTAAGACAACAATCTTAAATATGCTCAAAGAATTTAAACAACAAAATCAACCTATTATTTTAAAAGACATATACAGAACACTTTATCCCAAAAGAATAGCATTGGGCTTCCCTGGTGGTGCAGTGGTTGAGAGTCTGCCTGTCAATGCAGGGGACATGGGTTCGTGCCCCAATCTGGAAAGATCCCACATGCCATGGAGCGGCTAGGCCCGTAAGCCATGGCTGCTGAGTCTGCACATCTGGAGCCTGTGCTCTGCAACGGGAGAGGCCACAACAGTGTGAGGCCCACGTACCACAAAAAAACAAAAAACAAAAAATAACAAAACAAAACAATAGCATGCACATTCTCTTCAAGTGCAGGGACATTTTCCAGGATAGACCATATGTTAGGCCATAAATTAAGTCTCCATAGATTTAAAAATATAGATACTCTACAAAGTATCTTCTTTGACCACAACAGGTGAAAGTTAGAAATCAACAAGAGGGACTTCCCTGGTGGTCCAGTGGTAAAGATGCACAATGCAGGGGATGTTGGTTCGATCCCTGCTTGGGGAACTAAGATCCCACATGCCACAGGGCACCTAAGCTTGCATACTACAACTACTGAGTTCATGCATCTCAACTAGAGAGCCTGTGTGCCACAAACTACAGAGCCCACATGCTCTGGAACTCGCATGCCATAACTACAGAGTCCACGCACCCTAGAGCATGTGTGCCACAACTAGAGAGAGAAATCTTGCATGCCACAGATAGAGAGAAGCCCACATGCTGCAACAAAGAGCCTGCACACTGCAACAAGAGATCCCATGTGCCTCAACGAAGAGCCCACATGCTGGAACTAAGACCTGACACAGCCAAAAATAAATAAAATAAATCTAAAAAAAAAAAAAATCAACAAGAAATGGAAAATTCACAAAATTTTGGAGATTAAAAACACTCTTTTAAGCAACCAATAGATCAAATAATATATCACAAGGAAAATTAGAAAATACTTAGAAATGAATGAAAATGAAAATGCAACATACCAAAACTGTGAGATGCAGCAAATGTAGTGCCAAGGAGGAAATTTATAACTATAAATGTTTACATAATAAAATGAAAAAGATCTAAAATCAATAATTTAACTTTACAACTTAAAGAACCAGTAAAAAGAACACACAAAAGCCAAATTGAGAAGAAGGAAGGACATATGATTACATCAGAGATGAGTGAAATAAAGAATAGAAAAGTAATAGAGAAAATAATAAAACCAAAGTTGGTTCTTTGAGAAAATTAACAAAATTGTTAAACCTTTAGTTAGATACTAAGAAAAAAGAGGGAAGACTCAAATTACTAAAATCAAAAACAAAAGTGTGCACAGTACTATCAATTCTACAAAAATACAAAGGATTATAAGACAGTATTATGAATAATTATATAGCAAATACTTGTATAACCTAGATGAAATGGACAGACTCCTAGAACAGTAAAACAAACAAAGATAAAATCACAAAGAAATAGATAATCTGAAAAGACCTATAACTAGTAATGAGATTGAATCTGTAAGCAAAATTCTTCTAACAAAACAAAATGAAAGAAAGCCCAAGACTTGATGGCTTCACTGAGGAATTCTACTAAACATTTAAAAAATAACTACATCAATCTTTCTCAAACTTTCCCAAAGAGTTGAAGAGAAGACAATTTTTCTTACTTAATTATATGAGGCCAGTGTTATCCTGATACCCAAGCAAGATGAAGACAGTAGTAGGAAATAAAACCATAGGCTAATATCTCTCATGAATATGGATGCAAAAATTGTCAACTAAATAGTAGAAAACGAAATTCAGAACCATATTAAAAGGATTATACACCATAACCAAATGACATTTATTCCTGGAATGCAAGGATGTTTCAACATACAAAAATCAATCAATATAATACACTACATTAACAAGGAATGTAAAGGGAAGGGGAAAAAAACACAATTACCTCAATTAGTGCAGAAAAAGCATTTGATAAAATTCAAAACTATTTCATGACAAAAATACTCAACAAACTAGGAATATAATAAATTATCTCAACATAATAAAATCCATGTATAAAAAACCCATGGTGGACATCAAACTCAATAGTAAAAGACTTTTCCTCTATCAAGAAGAAGCAGGCAAGGATGCCCACTTTCACCACTCTTATTTAACATAGTACTGGAAGTTCTAGCCAGACCAGTTAGGCAACAAAAAGAAATAAAAACATCCAAATTGGGAAATAAGTAATATTATCTCTATTCACAGATTATATGATCTCATATGTAGAATACCCTAAAGATTCCACCAAAAATTCTGTTAGAAGTAATAAATAAATTCAACAAAGTACAAAATCAGCAGAGTACATAATCAACACATACACACACACTCACACACAAAATTCTAGCTATACACTAACAGTGAACAAATGAAAAGGAAATTATGAAAAGTATTTATTTATAATAGCATCAAAAATAATGAAACACTTAGGATTAACTTAACCAAGAAAGTGAAATATGTGTACAATGAATACTACAAAACATTGCTGAAAGAAATTGAAGAAGGCATAAATAAATGGAATACATCCCATATTCATGAATTGGAAGACTTAATATTGTTAAGATGTCAATACTACCCAATAAAATTTACAGAATCTATGCAATCCTTACCAAAATTCCAATTACTTTTTTTTCTTTTTGCAGAAACATAAAAACCCATCCTAAAATCCATATGCAACCTCAAAAGAACCTGAACAGCCAAAACAACTTTGAAAAGGAATAACAAAGCTGGAGAACTCATACTTCCTGATTTGAAAACTTAATATAAAGCTAAAACAATTAAAACAGTGTTGTACTGGAATAAAGACAGACATACAGAAAAATTAAAAAGAAAAAGGAGCCTGAAATAAACCCATGCATATATAGTCAAATGATATTTTACAAGAGCATCAAGACCATTCAACAGGGAAAGGATAGTCTTCTCAAGAAGTGGTACAAGGAAAACTGGACACCCAAAAGAAAAAAAAAAAAAAAAAGTGAAGTTGGAACCTCAGTCTAACACCATATACAAGAAGTTTTACAAAATGTTTCAAAGACCTAAAAGTAAGAACTAAAACTATAAAAGTCCTAGAAGAAAACACAGGGTAAAATCTTCACAACTTTAGAGTTGACAATGATTTCTTGGATATGACACCAAAGGGAGAGACAACAAAACACAAAATAGACAAATTGCACTTTATGAAAATTTAGAATTTTGTGCATCGAAAGAAAATATCAACTGAGTAAAAAGGCAACCCACAGAATGGGAGAAAATATTTGCAAATCATCTATCTGTAAAGGGATTAATATTCAGAATGTATAGAGGATTCCTAAAACTCAACAATAGTAAAATGAACTGCTCAATCAAAAAATCAGCTAAAGATTTGAATAGACTTTTCTCCAAAGACATATGCAAATGGTCAATAAGAACATAAAATGTTGCTCAACATGACTAAGGAAATGCAAGTCAAAACTACAGTGTGAGGGAGACCTTCAACATGGCGGAGGAGTGAGATGTGGAGACCATCTTTCCCCACAAATACATCAGAAATACATCTACATTTGGAACAACTCCTACAGAACACCTACTGAACGCTGGCAGAAGACCTCAGACTTCCCCAAAAGCAAGAAACTCCCCACGTATCTGGGTAGGGCAAAAGGAAAAAGAAAAAACAGAGACCATAGAATAGGAGCAGGACCTGCACCACTGAAGGGAGCTGTGAAGGAAGAAAAGTTTCCACACACTAGGAAGCCCCTTCACTGATGGAGACGGGGGTGGTGGTGGGGAAGTTTCAGAGCCACAGAGGAGAACACAGTAACAGGGTTGCAGAGAGCCAAGCAGTGAGATTCCCGCACAGAGGACCAGTGACAACCAGCACTCACTAGCTTGAGAGGCTTGTCTGCTCACCCGCCAGCTGGGGTGGGTGGTGGCTGGGAGCTGAGGCTTAGACTTCAGAGTTCATATCCCAGGGAGAGGACTGGGCTTGGCTGTGTGAACACAGCCTGAGGGGGCTAGTGCACCACAGCTACACAGGAGGGAGTCCGGCAAAAATTCTGTACCTGCCTAACAGGCAAGAGACCATTGTTTCGGGGTGTACAAGGAGAGGGGATTCAGAGCACTGCCTAAACAAGCTCCAGAGATGAGCATGAGCCATGGCTATCAGTGTAGACACCAGAGACTGGCAAGAAACGCTAAGACTGCTGCTGCAGCCACCAAGAAGCCTATGCACAAGCACAGGTCACTATCCACACCTCCCCTCTGGGAAGCCAGTGCAGCCTGCCACTGTCAGTCCTGTAATCCAGGGACAACATCCCCGGGAGAACACAAGGCATGCCTCAGGCTGTTGCAATGTCACTGTGGCCTCTGCCCCTGCTGGCTTACCCTGCATTCTATATCTCTCACTCCCCCTGCCCTGAGTGAGCCAGAGGCCCTCAATCAGCTGCTACTTTAACCCCACCCTGTCTGAGCGAAGAACAGACACCCTCAGCCAACCTACATGCAGAGGTGGGGGCAAATCCAAAGCTGAACCCTAGGAGATGTGCAAAAAATAAGAGAAAGGGAAATCTCTCCCAGCAGACTCAGGAGCAGTGAATTAAATCTCCACAGTCAACTTGATGTACCCACATCTGTGGAGTACCTGAATAGACAACGGATCATCCCAAAATTGAGGCAGTGGACTTTGGGAGCAATGATATATATATATATATATATATATATATATTTCATTTTCCTCTTTTTGTGAATGTGTATGTGCATGCTTCTTTGCGTAATTTTGTATGTATAGCTTTGTATAGCTTTGCTTTTACCATTTGTCCTAGGGTTCTGTCTTTCCTTTTTTTTTTTTTTTTTT
>NW_006774071.1:335236-371273 GCF_000442215.2 Lipotes vexillifer
TACGCGGGCTTCTCACTGCTGTGGCCTCTCCCGTTGCGGAGCACAGGCTCCGGACGCGCAAGCCCAGCGGCCATGGCCCACGGGCCCAGCCACCCCACGGCACGTGGGATCCTCCCGGACCGGGGCACGAACTCGAGTTCCCTGCATTGGCAGGTGGACTCCCAACCACTGCGCCACCAGGGAAGCCCCTCTTTCTTTCTTTAATTTTTTATTTTTAATATTTATTTTTTTACTTTAATAACTTTATTTTCTTTCTTTCTTTCTTTCTTTCTTCCTTCCTTCCTTCCTTCCTTCCTTCCTTTCTTTCTTTCTTTCTCTCTTTCTCTCTCTCTTTCTTTCTTTCTTTCTTTCTTTCTTTCTCTCTCTCTTTCTTTCTTCTTTTTCTCCCTTTTCTTCTGAGCCGTGTGGCTGACAGGGTTTTGGTGTGCTGGCTGGGTGTCAGGCTGTACCCCTGGGATGGGAGAGCCAAGTTCAGGACACTGGTCAACCAGAGACCTCCCAGCTCCACATAATATTACATGGTGAAAGCTCTAGCAGAGATCTCCATCTCAACACTAAGATCCAGCTCTACTCAAAACCCAGCAAACTAGAGAAATGGACACCCTATGTCAAACAACTAGCAAGACAGGAACAGCACCCCACCCCTTAGCAGAGATGCTGACTAAAATAAAAATAAGGTCACAGACACCCCAAAACACACTATCGGATGCGGTCCTGCCTACAAGAAAAACAAGATCATGAACAGGCACCAGTCCCTTCCTAAAGGAAATGTACACAACCCACTGAACAAACCTTAGTAATTGGGGGCAGACACCAAAAACAATGGAAACTATGAACCTGCAGACTGCAAAAAGGAGACTTCAAACACAGTAAGATAAGCTAAATGAAAAGACAGAAAAACACACAGCAGATGAAAGCGCAAGGTAAAAACTCACCAGACCTAACAAATGAAGAGGAAATAGGCAGTCTACCTGAAAAAGAATTCAGGATAATGATAGTAAAGATGATCTAAAATCTTGGACAAAATCTTGGAAATAGAATGGAGAAAATACAAGAAACGTTTATCAAGGACCTAGAAGAACTAAAGAGCAAACAAACAATGATGAACAACACAATAAATGAAATTAAAAATTCTCTAGAAGGGATCAATAGCAGAATAATGGAGGCATAAAAATGAATAAATGACCTGGAAGATAAAAGAGTGGAAATAAATACTGCAGAGAAGAATAAAGAAAAAAGAATGAAAAGAATTGAGGACAGTCTCAGAGACTTCTGAGACAACATCAAACACACCAACATTTGAATTATATGGGTCCCAGAAGAAGAAGAGAAAAAGAAAGGGACTGAGAAAATATTTGAAGAGATTATAGTTGAAAACTTCCCTAATATGAGAAAGGAAATAATTAATCAAATCCAGGAAGCACAGAGAGTCACATACAGGATAAATCCAAGGAGAAACATGCCAAGATGCATATTAATCAAACCATTAAAAATTAAACACAAAGAAAAAATATTAAAAGCAGCAAGGTAAAAATGACAAATAACATACAAAGGAACCCCCATAGGGTTAACGCTGATCTATCAGCAGAAACTCTGCAAGCCAGAAGGGAGCGGCAGGACATATTTAAAGTGATGAGGGGGAAAAACCTACAACCAAGATTACCCTACCCAGCAAGGATCTCATTCAGATTTGATGGAGAAATTAAAACTTTTACAGATAAGCAATAGCTAAGAAAATACAGCATCACTAAACCATCATTACAAAAAATGCTAAAGTAACTTCTCTGGAAAGGAAACAGAAGAGAAGGAAAAGTTCTACAATAGCTAATGCAAAACAATTAAGAAAATGGTAATAGGAACATACATATGGATAATTAATCAATTAATAATTAATTGATTATTAATAATATATTAATAATTAATGAATTAATTAAAGTAAATGGATTAAATGCTCCAACAAAAAGACATAGACCGCCTGAATGGATAAAAATAAAAAGACCCATATATATGCTGTCCACAGGAGACCCACTTCAGACCTAGGGACACATACAGATTGAAAGTGAGGAGATGGAAAAAGATATTCCATACAAATGGAAATCAAAAGAAAACTAGAGTAGCAATTCTCATATCAGACAAAATGGACTTTAAAATAAAGACTATTACAAGATACAAAGAAGGACACTACATAATGATCAAGGGATCAATCCAAGAAGAAGGTATAACAATTGTAAATATTTATGCACCCAACATAGGAGCACCCCTCAATATATATGGTAAATGCTAACAGCCATAAAAGGGGAAATTGACAGTAACACAGTCATAGTAGAGAAATTTAAAACCCCACTTGCACCAATGGACAGATCATCCAACATGAAAATAAATAAGGAAACACAAACTTTAAATTACATATTAAACAAGATGGATTTAATTCATATTTATAGGACATTCCATCTGAGAACCACAGAATAAAATTTTTTCTCAAGTGCTCATGGAACATTCTCCAGGATCGATCATAACCTGGGGCAGAAATCAAGCCTTGGTAAATTTAAGAAAATTGAAATAGTATCAAGTATCTTTTCCAACCACAATGCTATGAGACTAGATATCAATTACAGGAAAAAATAGGTAAAAACTACAAATACATGGAGGCTAAATAGTACACTACTTAATAACCAAGAGGTCACAAAAGAAATCAAAGAGGAAAGCAAAAACTACCTAGAAACAATTGACCATGAAAAGACAACCACCCAAAACCTATGGGTTGCAGCGCAAGAAGCTCTAAGAGGGAATTTTATAACAATACAATCCTACCTCAAGAAACAAGAAAAGGGCTTTCCTGGTGGCACAGTGGTTGAGAGTCCGCCTGCTGATGCAGGGGACACAGGTTCGTGCAATAGACTGGGAAGATACCACATGCCATGGAGTGGCTGGGCCTGTGAGCCATGGCCACTGAGCCTGTGTGTCTGGAGCCTGTGCTCTACAACAGGAGAGGCCCCAACAGTGAGAGGCCCGCATACCGCAAAAAAAAAAAAGAAAAGAAAAGAAACAAGAAAAATCTCAAATAAACAACCTAACCTTATACCTAAAGCAATTAGAGAAAGAAGAAAAAAAAAAAAGTTAGCAGAAGGAAAGAAGATCAGATCAGAAATAAAAGAAAAAGAAATGAAGGAAACAATAGAAAAGATCAATAAAACTGAAAGCTGGTTATTTTGGAAGATAAACCACTATCCAGACTCATCAAGAAAAAAAGGGAGAAGACTCAAATCAGTAGAATTAGAAATGAAAAGGAAAAGTAACAACTGACACTGTAGAAATACAAACGATCACGAGAGATTACTACAAGCAACTATATGCCAATAAAATGGACAACCTGGAAGAAATGGACACATTCTCAGCAAACCACAACCTACTGAGACTGAACCAGGAAGAAATAGAAAATATAAACAGACCAATCACAAGCACTGAAATTGAGACTGTGATTAAAAATCTTCCAACAAACAAAAGCCCAGGACCAGATGGCTTCACAGGTAAATTCTATCAAACATTTAGAGAAGAGCTAACACCTATCCTTCTCAAACTCTTCCAAAATATAGCAGAGGGAGGAACACTCCCAAACTCATTCTACGAGGCCAACATCACCCTGATAACAGAACCAGACGAAGATGTCACAAAGAAAGAAACCTACAGGCCAATATCACTGATGAACATAGATGCAAAAATCCTCAACAAAATACTAGTGTACAGAATCCAACAGCATGTTGAAAGGACCATACACTGTGATCAAGTGAGGTTTTTTCAAGGAATACAAGGATTCTTCAGCACATGCAAATCAATAAGTGTGATACATCATATTAAAAAACTGAAGGAGAAAACCACATGATCACCTCAATAGATGCAGAAAAATCTTTTGACAAAATTCAACACCAATTTATGAAAAAAAACCCTCCAGAAAGTAGGCATAGAGGGAACTTACCTTAACATAACAAAGCCCATATAAGACAAACTCACAGCCAACATCGTTCCCAGTGGTGAAACACTAAGAACATTTCTTCTAAGATCATGAACGAGACAATGTTGCCCACTATCATCGCTATTATTCAACATAGCTTTGAATGTTTTAGCCACAGCAATCAGAGACAAAAAAGAAATAAAAGGAATCCGAATGGGAAAGAAGAAGTAAAGCTGTCACTCTTTGCAGATGATATGATATTATACATAAAGAAGCATAAAGATGCCACCAGAAAACTATTGGAGCTAATCAATGAAGTTGGTAAAGTTGCAGGCTACAAAATTAATGCACAGAAATCTCTCACATTCCTATATTCTAACAACAAAAAATCAGAAAGAGAAATTAAGAAAACACTCCCATTTACCATTGCAACCAAAAGAATAACATACCGAGGATAAACTTACCTAAGGAGACAAGAGACCTGTATGCACAAAACTATAAGACACTGATGAAATAAATTAAACATGATAGAAACAGATGGTGAGTTATACCATATTCTTGGACTGGAAGAATCAACATTGTGAAAATTACTATACTACCCAAAGCAATCTATAGATTCAATGAAATACCTATCTAACTTACCCATGGCATTTTTCACAGAACTAGAACAAAAAGTTTCACAATTTACATGGAAACATAAAAGACTCTGAATAGCCAAAGCAAGCTTGAGAAAGAAAAATGGAGCTGGAGGAACCAGTCTCCCTGGCTTCAAACTATACTACAAATCTACAGTTATCACCACAGTATGGTACTGGCACAGAAACAGAAATATGGATCAATGGAACAGGATAAAAAGCCCTTAGATAAACCCACACACATATGGTCACCTTATTTTTATAAAGGAGGCAAGAATATACAGTGAAGAAAAGACAGCCTCTTCAATAAGTGGTGCTGGGAAAACAGGACAGCTACCTGTAAAATAATGAAATTAGAACACTCCCAAACACCATACACAAAAATAAACTCAAAATAGATTAAAGACCTAAATGTAAGACCAGACACTATCAAATTCTTAGAGGAATACATAGGCAGAACACTCTATGACATAAATTACAGCAAGATCCTATTTGACCCACCACCTAGAGAAATGGAAATAAAAACAAAAATAAAGAAATGGGACCTAATGAAACTTTAAAGCTTTTGCACAGCAAAGGAAACTATAAACAATATGAAAAGGCAACCCTCAGAATAGGAGAAAATATTTACAAATGAAGCAACTGACAAAGGACTAATCTCCAAAATTTACAAGCAGCTCATGCTGCTCAGTATCAAAAAAAAAAAAACAACAACCCAATCCAACAATGGGCAGAAGACCTAAATAGATATTTCTCTAAAGAAGATATACAGACAGGCAACAAACACATGAAAGAATGCTCAACATCAGTAATCATTAGAGAAATGCAAATCAAAAACTACAATGAGGTAGCACCTCACACCAGTCAGAATAGCCATCAACAAAAAATCTACGATCAATAAATGCTGGAGAGGTTGTGGAGAAAAGGGAACCCTTTTGCATTGTTGGTGGGAATGTAAATTGATACAACCACTATGGAGAACAGTATGGAGGTTCCTTAAAATACTAAAAACAGAACTACCAGATGACCCAGCAGTTCCACTACTGGACATATACCCTGAGAAAACCATAATTCAAAAAGAGTCATGTACCACAATATTCATTGCAGCACTAGTTACAATAGCCAGGACATGGAAGCAACCTAAGTGTCCATCAACAGATGAATGGATAAAGAAGGTGTGGCACATATATGCAATGGAATATTATTCAGCCATAAAAAGAAACAAAATTAAGTTATATGTAGTGAGGTGGATGGACCTAGAGTCTGTCATACAGAGTGAAGTAAACCAGAAAGAGAAAAACAGATACCATATGCTAACACATATATATGGAATCTAAAAAAAAAAAAAAAAGGTTATGAAGAACCTAGGGGCAAGACAGGAATAATGACACAGATGTTGATAATTGAATTGAGGACCCAGGTAGGGTGAAGTGTAAGCTGGGACAAAGTGAGAGAGTTGCATGGACTAATACATATACCAAAGTAGATAGCTAGTGGGAAGCAGCCGCATAGCACAAGGAGATCAGCACAGTGCTTTGTGAACACATTGTTGGGTGAGATAGGGAGGGTGGGAGGGAGACTCAAGAGGGAGAAAATATGGGGATATATGTATATGTATAGCTGATTCACCTTGTAATAAAGCAAAAACTAGCACACCATTATAAAGCAATTATACTCCAATGAAAATGACAAAAAAAAATTCTACAATGTGATAGTACCTTATGCCCATTGGGATGGCTACTGTCAATCAAACAAAGATAAAGAAATTAAGTGTTGGAAATGTTACAGAGAAATTGGAATCCTTGACACTGTTGGTAAGAATGTTAAATGTTACAACCACTGCAGCAAACAGGATGACAGCTTCCTAAAAATGGAAAATATGTTTACCATATAATGTAGTAATTCCTTTTTTGGGCATATACTCAAAAGTATTAAAAGCAGTCTTGAAAAGATATGTGTACACATATGTTTGTAGCAGCATTATTCACAGTAGCCAAAATGTGGACACAACCCAAATTCCACTGACACATACAATGAAATATTGTTCAGCCTTACAAAGGAAGGAAATTCTGGCATTTTCTTCAACATGAATGAACCTTGATGACATTATGCTAAGTGAAATAAGCCAGTCATAAAGAGATAACTCTATAATTCCACTTATGTGAAATACTTAGAGTAGTCAAAATCCTAGAGACAGAAGTACAATGGTGGTTGCTGGGGACTGGGGGAAGGAGGTCATAGGGAGCTATTTTTTAATGGGTTTAGAATGCCAGCTTTATAAGATGAAAAGAGTTATAAAGATGGATGACGTTGATTGTACAACATTATGAATGAGTTTAATACCACTGAACTGTACACTTAAAAATGGTTAAGATAATAAATTTTACATTATATATAATTTACTATAATTATTTTTTAAAGAAGCCAAACAGAAATTCTCAAACTGGAAACTAAAATAACTAAAATGAAAAACTCACTAGATCATTTTAATAGCTGATTTGAGCAGGCAGAAGAAAGAATCAGCAAGCTTGAAGATAGGTCAATTGAAATTATCCTGTCTAAGAGGCATGTGGGGCATAATCAATCACATTAACATATACAAAGTGTGAGTCTCAGAAATAGAGGCGGGGGAGAGAAATGAGCAGAAATAATATTCAAAAAAATAATGGCTGAAAACTCCCCATATTTGATTTAAAAAAATGAATATACACATCAAAGAATCTCAACAAATTTTAGCAAAATTAAACTAAAAAAATTTATGCAGACACATTAAAATCAGCTTGTCAAAAGTCAAATACAAAATGAGAATCTTAAAATCAGCAAAGGAGAAGTGATTGTCACATACAAGTGATTCTCAGTAAGATTAATAGTCAACTTTGCATCATAAACAATGAAGGACAGAAAAAAATGAGACAGCAGTTTTAAATTGCTGAAAGAATAATCTATCAACCAAGATTTTCCATATCCAGCAAAATTCTCCTCTCAAAGTAAAGGGATTATAAAGACTTTCCAAGATAAACAAGAATGAAGTTAGATCTTACCTTGCATGATACACATAAAATTCTCTCAAAATGAATCAGATACCTAAATATAAAACTTAAAACTATAAAACTCTTAGAAAAGAATATAGGGTTAAATTTTTATGTCCTTGGATTTGGCAATGGGTTTTTATATATGACACCAAAATCATGAGCAAAAAAAGAAAAATAAATAAATAAATAAATTGACTTCATCAAAATTTTAAACTTTTATGTATCAAAGGACATTATCAAGAAAAGTAAAAAAAAAAAATCTAAATAATAGGAGGAAATATTTGCAAAATCATGTATATAATAAGTGTCTAGTATCTGGAATATATAAAGAATTCATGACTCAAGAACAAGAGACAAAAAACTAAATTAAAAAATTGGCAAAGTACTAAAGTAGGTATTTCTCCAAAGAAGATATACTAATAGGCAATAGCACAAGAAAAACTGTTCAATACTAGGAGTCAATAGGGGAATGCAAATATAAACCATAGTGAGCTATCACTTCACACCCACTAGGATGACTATAAGTTTTAAAAATTGAAAATGTGTTCAAAAGGATATAAAGAGATTGAACACTTTGTACATTGCTGATGGGTATGTAAAATAATGCAGTCACTAACAAAGCAGTTTGGTAGTGCCTCAAAAAGTTGGATACAGAAATATTATGTGACTCAGCAATTTTCTTCCTGTATATAAACCCCTAAAAATTTAAAATAGGAAATTAAACAATTACTTGCACATGAATGTTCATAGCAGCATTTCTCACAACAGCTGAAAGATGGAAACAACACAAAAGTCCATCATCTGTTGAACAGATATTATATATATATATATATATATATATATATATATATATATATAATGGAATATTTTCAGCCATAAAAGGAATGAAGTGATGATATGTGCTAGTACATGGATGTACCTCAAAAGCATTTTGCTAAGTAAAAAATGTCAGATGCAAAACATCACATATTGCATAATTTCATTAATATAAAATATTAAGAATATTCAGAAATATTCAGAGATAAAAGCCAGATTTGTATTTTCCAGAAGCAAAGGGGCAGGGGAAAAGAAAGTGACTGCTTACTTGATATGAGATTTTTCTTTTGAAGTCATGAAAATGTTCTGGACCTAGATAGAGGTAATGGTCACAAAGTGAATGTGTCAAGTGCCATTGAATTGTACACTTAAATTGTTGATTTTACATTACTCCTTTATGTTACTTCAATTTTAAAAACACAATGTTTTAAATATTTTATGACACAAAAAATCTAACCATGCATGTTGTTGACAGAATATGGATTAAGATGTTATGTGTGTATTTGTGTACCTGTGTCTCAGATTATATACCCTATAGGACAGAGGGTGTTCTTTTTTTTTTTAATCTGTTTCATTTGCTACTGTATTGCCAGTAACTGAACTTGACATTAGTATGCACACAAAAAACATTTGTTGAATGAATGAATAAATCTGTGAATAGATGGAAGATAAAGAGACACAATTTAGGTAAATACAAAAATGATACCTGTTGCTATCTCTCAGGGAAGTATGGATTTTTATTTTCTTCTACTTGCTTTTTTGTACTTTTCTAAAATTTAGTTCCTTTACATAAATATGTATAATTTTGTAGTGAAAACTGATTAACAACAAAAGTATTTTAAAAAGAATCGAGGTTTTTAAATTAGGGATCCACAGAATTCAGCCCCTTCCTATTCCAGTTAAATTAAAAAAACAAAAAAACAACTAAAGTGGCAGATTCCAGCTATATATTTTAACAGCACATAATACAAAACAGCCAATAAATCCTTCATGAAAGACATTGAAAATAATTTTCTTTGGGCACTACTAATGATGTCTTAGTGCTCCAAATATGAAGCAGTTATTTCTTTCGGGAAGAAAAAAAACTAGTGATGAATAGTAAACATTTTCTAGTAGATCTCTGATATAAAAACAATAATAGAATTTGATGATCATGTCATCATTGTGCACACAAATTTCTGAAAATATAAAACAGGAAAAGCAAGGTCAATAGAAATTAACATACAGTTATTCAGAGCCCCAAGCAGGCAGATTAATGGGCTACTTAACAAAGTACAAGTCTGTTGTAATGAACCCCAGATATTAGAGAAAGGACAGAAGACAGCATAGTATTTTGGCACTCATAATGAGTCCAGATATAATGAAATTACTCATTACTTCAGTAATGAGATGACAATAGACCTGAAACATGGACCCCTGAAGCAGTGATGAGTTAACCTTTAAAAATCATTTGTGAAATCTAGTTAAGAGAAAGAGGTGAAAGCTCAGATTCCTTAATCTCATTAATCGGAAATTCCACTGCACACACTAAAAATCAGGTTCATTATAACTGGAAGTCTCAACTATATAGGAATAAAAATTGTTTTTACCAGGATATTATTTGAAACTAAACTGAGGAATTTAAATTAAAGAGGAAAGAGCCTTAAACATTCATAGTCACTGGGAAAAAATAGATTAAAGCAACATTCTGGACTGCTTTCATTTTATCAGAATTTACTTTTCTACTTCAGCTTGAGGCTGTCATATTTCTCTAGAGAAGTCATTCATGATGTATTTGGAGTTCTAATAAAAATTTAAAGTGAGAATATAACAGGAGCTCCCTGTCCATGATGACAATTAATGTCAACGTGTTTAATATGACATTATCTTTCCACATCTGTACTGAAAGGACCAAATATAATAGGAAAATCCAACATATCATCTAGAGGTTTTAATTGCAAGCAATAGAAAACCTGAAATTTATTGAAAGGATATTAAGTCACACACAGAATCACCAGGTATCCTTAAGGTCATACTTGGAAAACAATTGGAATTAAGAGCAACTATACACAGATCTATCCAGTGCCACTCTCATTAAATGCTGGATATTCTAGCTTGCTCCACTGATGCTAATGTGCAGGATAACAGGATGTTACATTATTCACTGTTGTATCTGGAAAGCTGATGTTGCTGCCATCACCACCATCACCAAAATTGAGTTTATGATATTTCTACATGTATGTATCACTAACTTCCATGTCAGGGTCAGAACGTGTCTCTAAACATTAAGGCTTAAATCCTTTGCCTGCCCTTTTTTTGCAAGAAAGGGTGTTTTCTTGGTTTCTATAAGGAACAGGTGATTCTGGTTCCCATGAAGACTTAAACACAGTTGCCAAACATAAAAGGATATTCCAGTGATGAATGGGTAAAAATTATTAACGTTACCTACAATCTAAAACTTTGGTTGTTCAACATCAATGTATGTTTTTTGCACTTCAAAACAATGGTCTTGCCTATCACAATTCAACTATCTCATATTGCAAGCAAAATATCTCACCTTATCACAAAAAGGAGGCATCCAAATCCTGTTATGTGTTGTGTCACCATTATCTGTGGGGGAGATTCGTGTTTCCTTACTTCGGCCTGAATACCACCTGTATATAGGCAAACTACTGACTAAGTCATAAAGGTAGCCAAACCCATTTTATTCAACAATGGGTAAAATGAGAGAAATTAAAAAGAAAAAGTCTGTCTCCCAACACACATACACACATTTATGGGAAGGAAGAAAACATATTTATAGTATATAGTCCTTAATTCTGGGACTACTCATGAGAAAATTTATTATTTCCCTTATCTAATAACAACTAAAGGTTACTTCTGTTTTCACCAAGCACCTAAACTGATCAGAGATCTGTTTACAGTGGGATAGACCAAGCCTTCAGTCCTAAAAGATCTGAACCCTTAGTGGTTCCACCTGTGTAGCATTGCAGCGATCTTATATTACTGTTACTCTTGATCCTAGTAGTAAAAACATGTACCCTAGGGCATCCCATGGGTGTCATCTGTGCTCCCCTTTGACTCCACAGCACAGATGTAACCCAATTGCCCCTTGATATTTAAAATATATCACCTGGACAACATAATAACACCTTTTTTGGGGCTTATTTATGAACTGACCTCAGAACAACAAAGTGGCCCTGTAACAGACTTATTCAGCTTCCAATTCAGGGGAAATATTGTTATGTCTTTAGTGGAAATAGTTCTCCATAAGCATTAAAATTTCTGAACAGAGTTCAGAACAGAAGCAAGAATTTTACAAATAAAACCTGAGGGCTAATAATGAAATGTTCTACCCTGTAGATATCAGCCTTCTCTAAAAAGTCCCTCCCAAATACAGTAGACTTCAGACTGGCAAAAATATTTTGCTTTTCATTTTATCTCAGGTAAAGAGCATATATACATGTACCAAAAGTACCCACATACCTTCTACTACCAAAAACACAAAGCCCTAGTTAACAATGCAGGTGTTTGAATCAGACAGCTGTTGGTTAATTTTAGTCAAGCCAGTTACTGGCAATGTGATCTTAGGCAAGTCACAGTATCCTTTGAGCTTTAGTTTTCCCATCTGTAAAATGGAGATAACACCAACTATTCATGGATGTTGATTTTCTTTTCTTGTAATAAGATTATATAGTTAAAGCTCTTAACACATTGCCTACTAATGTGAGTGCTTGATTCATAGAAACAGACGTAATATTTAAAATATTTTGCACATCATAGTAACCAATCAATTAAAGCAGATTCAGGTTGTGATGTTAGAACAAGGTCTTGGGGGTCTGGCATCATCCCTTTTGATAGAAGACATTAGGGAGGTTCAGGGAAGGGGCTGGGACATCAGGAGCCATGTGAGGAGCTCTAGGGTAGCCATATTTTACTAACCATGTAGGAGTATTCAGTGCTATAATAACTGGTGCAGCTGGAGTATAATAACTGATAACCAGCCTCTCATTAGAGACATGTAGTAGTAACAGGGATGGTGAGGGTTGTAGTGGGAGCTGTAATAAAACACTCTCTTAGTAAGGATAAGCAGAAAGAGATGAATCATCTAACACATGAAAAGCTAAGAAAAAACATAATGGGAGTAGGATAAAAAAAGAGGACAGTCATAAATTGAATGCAAATGATGTTCTTGAAATTTCAAAGCACTGCAGTTGTTCAGTAGTTTTTAACTGAATAAAAATGTGACTCATTATTCTTGGAAATAGGAACACTCCATAAACTTTGGGTTTTTCTTTATGAAACAATTAATTTTTAAGGGAAATTTAATTTTGTTTGCCAATGTTTTCTTCTAGCCACATAGAAAATTCTTACCAAGAGTTAATTATATTTCATTTTCTAAAATGTGTGAGAAAAGAAGAAAACAGTTTCTGAGCCATGTGTTCTGCCGCACAGAAGAAAATAATACTCATAATCAACTTCCAATGTTAGTTTTTATATGTTTATATTTTAAAACAATAGCTATAATTAAAGATGTATTCTCCTCTTGAGAGACTATATTTCAAGTCACATTTATTGAGCATCTACTACCTATTAGGTAGACAACGGGATACTGTGATTGATAGGTCATGGTGTTTGTGAGGGAAACCACCATTTCAGCTCAGTGATGTCCAATATTATAGACCAGACCCCTGGCTATCTCTCTGAACTCCTATCAATTCCTCCATATTTACTATGCTCCAGAAAGATAGTTTTCCAGTCCCTAGAGGAGGCCAAGCTTATAGTTGCCTTAAGGTCTTTGCATTTACTCTGTCCTCCCTCTGGAATACTCTTGTCATGACTGCCTTCTTTTCAACATTTACCTGAAAAAAAACACCTTCTCAGAGAGGCCTCATATGACAATCATAGCTAAAGTAGCATCAATCCCCCAACTGTCACACTCTATCTGATAGCCTTGTTTTGTAGACACTTTTGAGAGATACTTACCGTTATCCAAAATATTTATGCTTATATATTTATGATTTACCCTTGAAATAAAAACTCTAGTAGGCCAAGATTTTGTTGTGATATCCTTAGTAATATGAACAGTTCTTGGCACATAGAAAGGTTCATAAATAATTATTTAATACAAGTAGTGACACAAAGCAAAACTAAATCATTTGATTTCCAGCTATGTAAGTTTTGAGATTGTTTGAATTTTACACCACATTAGAAAAAGATTAACTGCCATTGTATGCACCAAGTACTTGAAGAAAGAAACAAACATGAAGCTACCCTTGGGAATGGTATGTGTGGCTATTTCATGGGAATTCCTTGACTATATTACTACAACTCAATAGTAGATAGGGATTGTATTAAAACAATTAAATATAAGCTTCAATTATGTTTCTTAGAATTTTCAACATTTTTAGAGACCTGTTCCTGAGACCTTGAACTAATTTGCACCCATCTATTAATTATGGTACCACTCTACTGAATCCCATGCTGTGAGGTTGTGCTAATAATGGTTTATTTAATTTTTAAATCCAGTGTTCAAATGGGAAACAAGCATTTTTCTTTCTCTGGCTCCTTGTGGGGAGATAAAATGACTCAAGGGATGAAAGAACAGTAGATAAAATGTGAAACCACACATCTAAAGCTAGAGGAAAAAGTCAGAAAAAGAGATAGCCAGATATCAAATTAAAAAAAAAGAGATATTTATTTTAAAGAAAGATAACAAAAAAGGGGAACCAGTTCTGCTGTATAAACTTTTCCACAGCTTATAAAAATACAAAAAAAAAAAAAAAATACTCATTTTAATATTTAACTAGTAAATAATTGTCATTTAATTGCTGACACAATTTTAAAAGATTGTGCACATAACAGTATTTAAATAATAGGTAACCGATAGAAAATAAATATCTCAAGTACAATAACAAGAACTGTAATATGCATAAAAATATCATAACAATAAATGAGAGACATATGTGGAAGGAATAACAATACCCTATTGATGTCAATAAATTAAAAGGATTTGCTTGCTATTATTACTGAATAGTATGAAATATGTGAAATATATGAAAATGAAACCCACATTAGTTGAGTTTAATTCAAGTTAAAATCCTAATTATGCATTCTTTATAAAGTTTTAAAAAATTATTCCAAAATTCCTCCAAATTCAATATTAAAATGGCTGGTAATTCTCTCTGAAATAATTTTTATGTAATTTATTCCAGGGAAAATATTTATGATTGATTTTAGAAAAAAAAAATGATTGAAAATTTAAAATTGGAAGAAAAATATAAAGAATACATGAAGGCTAGTCTTAAATAATATAAAAGTTATCTATGCAGTTAAGATAATCTAAATAATATGATTCTGGCAATCGGAAAACTAAATAAGGAAACTGAAGAGAAAGTCTAGAAATAAACCAGAATATATAACTATTTAGTATATGAATGAGATGGTATTAAATACCAAGTTAGCATTAAATACCCAAGTTACTCTATAAATGGTGTCAAACTAATTGACCAGTTCTTTGGGGAGAGGAAAGATGTTTACCTCACTTTATGGATCCACATAAATTTCAAAATGATTAAACAATTAATAGTAAAACATTAATCCAAAAATATTACTAGACTATAAATACTAATATAGAATTTAATCCAGAGAAGGCCTTTCTATATGTGACACCAAAGGTAGAAATTATAAACAGTATTGATAAGTTAAAATCTTCCTCATCAAAAACATACAACTAAAAGACAAAGAACAAGAAATTAGAAAAAAAGTCATTCAAAATTAACTAACCTTTATTCTTTTGTAGAATTCATAAAGCTTACTGTAAAATATTAAAACAATTTTTAAAAGTATAGAGAAATTAAGAAAAAATTATTTTCAAACACACAGATTATTACATAGCATTTTGATAAATTTCTTTTCAAGTATTATTTTCTCTACATTGATATACATCAAATTGCAAGAATATAACTTGTCTTTTTAGATATGTTGTTCTGATAATCTACTTTTTCCAAAAAATATATTTGGGAACAATTATTTATATAGCATTTACATTGTATTAGGTATTATAAGCAATCTAGAGATGATTTAAAGTATATAGGAGGATGTTTGTAGGTTATATGCAAATACTATACCACTTTACCCTTTTTATAAGGGACTTGAGAATTCCTGGATTTGGTATCTGCAGGGAGTCCTAGAACCAATCCCACACAAACACCAAGGGGTGACTGTATATATTATTCCATCATATAACTTGTACTAAAATTCAATTAATCAGTCCCTTTTCTTCTATTATAATGTGTGTAATTATTTGTTAACATTTTCTTCCTTGCTGCATAGTGAGTGTCCTGACAACAGAGATGGTCTCTGCCATTTTTTTCCTGCTGTAATCCCAGTGCTCACTGTGGGACCCAACTAATGCTGAGATCTCTAAAAGTAGTCATTGGGTAAAAGGATACAGGTAGACTAAGTATGTAAGGCTACATAATTTTGAAAACAAAATGGAGACTCTATATAGTCCGTGGGGGCCAGTAACAGGATTTAAAACCCAGATTTGTTAAGAATGTGTGGTAAAGATAATAGGTGATAGAAAAATTATGGGGTTGTTCTCATCAAGCTATGTGATCATGAACCTGACTTCATTATACCCTTGATGAAACTGAGGGACAAAGTAAGTTTTGTTAATTAATTTATATCTGTTGCTAATAAGAGAAAATACATATTGGTTTTTCAGCTGGGGTCAACCATGTAGTTAAGTGAATTAATACACAAGAACTCCACATTTTTGGCAAAATAATCTCTTTTTTTGTGTTCCTCACAATGGAACTGGGTAAGGAGAAGGAGCTAACTTTGAAGTTACTAGCTGACCCATCACCATTTCCCTACAAAAATTTCAAGACGGTCTAACATTAATGTACAAAGATTGTAGAGCAGAGTTACTAATAATAGAAAAATGATGGGTAAAGCCTACATAAAGAGTGATAAAGGAATGGGTTAATCAAGTCTGTGATTAGCAATGTCTAATTATAAAATGAGAAAATGGTGACTAGTTTGCCGTCTCTAGAGCTCCTCAAACTATCTGTGGTGTAGATTTTTTTTTCCAATTTCTAATTTATTTCAGACTTATGTTTTATAAAATACAATTAAAATTTTTCAGCAACATCAAGTTGCTGTAAATTTTCTTAGTTTTTCCCCTGATATTCTGTACTTATCCATTTGTGGACCAATTACAAACAGTTCAGAAACTGTCATCAGTCCATGAATCACACTTTGTGTAGCACAGTTTTATACAACTTTGGTAAACATGCTCATTGATTCAAAATGGAAATGTCTTAAAAAACTTTCAGTCTCAAATATGCCAAATATCACATGAACTTTCTTGGAGTATTTTCCATTATGGTATATTCATCTTAAAGTGGCAGTGTGTAACACTGACTACATTGGAGAATATGGAATTTATTTGTCATCAACTGGTTTTGTGTCACAAATATCAAAACTGGGAACTTTGTTGTTACCCAGGTTTTGTACAGGAGTTGATATTTAGTATACTTTATGATATATATAACTATTCTTTTGCAGATAAATATCTTGACTTTTACTTTGTCTATTTTCCCTTTATAAATAAAAATATCATTCAAGTCTATTCTTGAGAAAATGTTAGCTAGGGTTCACGTACAGCAGGAAACAAATAACTACTATAATCCTGGCCAGGAATCCTTTCCAAAGAGCTAATTAACTCCGAGTATTTGAAGCCGACAGGATTGCCCACCTTCACCCTAGAGAGGGCAAATAGGTCTTATTTCCATATAATACACTCATAGCCTCTCTTAATAGTTAAAGTTTGGCAGTAGAAATCCAGCGGTTGAGTTTTTAATGCTGTTAGATTATTCCAGGGCAGCATCAATTTCTGGCAGTGATAACACTTGCAGTGGCTTTCCGGCAGGACACAGCCACAGGGTTCCTGGCAAAGCCACTGAGCAAGGTTTTTGTAAGCAGATCCGTATCAGTTTTGACAGAGCTAACATATGGCTTTGAATTTCTGGCCAAAGCCTGTTTCATGGTTGCTGTCAGAAGAAACCCTACATGCTCTCTGGCAGCACTGCCATGCAATGTAAAGAATTTAATTCCTGGAAGTATATTGCCACAATGGTTTGCTACAGAACAAATTTCGAAGCTGGTTTCCTGCCAACATAAAATTCTATAGGTCATGTCAAGGCCAACACTGCAGTGAGTTTTCAGCAATAGGATATTGAGCTGATCTTTTAATAACCTTCATACTCACATTTTCAATACTCCTTAAGTGTTTCCACGTACACTGCATGTAAATGAGCTATTTTCTACATGAAAAGATATCACAGTCAGTATGTGTTTTGTGCATTGGCTTATATGAGCATTTTCCAGTACCTCTCACTTGTCCATCTAATACAATGAATTGCAATTATTTCACACTTTCACTTTAAATTGTAAAAGAGCCAATGCATGTTCATGTTAACATAAGTATGGAAAGAACAACAACATCCCGAAGTTCAAATTGCAGCTTAATTCTTTCATCTTTTTATTCTGACCACAGGCTAACTCAGCAGCTTAACTGACTGCAAATATCTGAGGGGAAGAAGCGCTGGCTTTGAAAGGTGATAAGAGTTCAAGATATAGGACAGGAAGTAGCAGTATATCCTTCAGGGGGAGTGATGTATCACAGTTTTTTTCCTAAAACAGAACTATGCACAGTGCGTATATTTAAAACACTGTTCTAGTACTGCTTTCATGATACTGAAATTGACAATGTCACATGACATTTTCCTGATAATTTCATCACAACTGAGATCACCCTGCTTAGGCTTAACTTAATAAATACTGATTCAGACAAGAGATTTCTCAAAGATCACAGGATCATTACATTTTATTGGATTTATATAAAATACTAAACAAGCTAATAAGAAAAGCAAGCTCAAAATAAAAGTGCTTTTTAAAAATGGTTATTATGCAACTAAAGCAAACAAAACATTATTCTAGGTTACTTCTTGTCTGTTTCATGGTGCCTCTGAGGTCTTATTATAACAATTAATTCAGGGTAGTTTTTAAAATCTGTTTATTATCATTCTTATAAAAACACTGTCCCCAAACCAAAGGCTAGTCACATCTGAGTAACTCGTAAGATATATGTGGATTAACTCTAATGTGTAAAATGATTTGGGGACAAAACACCTCAGTGAAATATAAAGCTATAAAACTTACAGGCAAATTAAGGTTATATGTGTGAGACTTGTTTCTTTGTTGTTCATTTTGATATGCCTAAGGAATATAAAGTTTAGAAACAATCAGCAAGAATATTTTCTGAGTACCATGGACCAGAGCACTGTATTGATGGATGTACTATAGTTATAATTCCAAATCAGCTCTTACCTCACTAGAGTCCCTTCAGCAAAGCCTGAAAAATATCTTTGAAATTGATGTCTCTACTTCTTTTTTGTCAACAGATGCAGACATTCTGAATTAGGTGAAACTCTGGTTGTTCTTTCATAATCATTCTAATAATTTGGAATTGTCTTACTATATCTGATGTGAAATTTGACATGTGTCACAAACCCTCAATATTTCATTCATTTATTTGCTCAATCAATAAATAGTAACTGAGTAGCAATTATGTGCCAGGTACTTAAGATGTAGTGATTGGTATGGAGTGTCCTCACGATTCAAAAATCCTGAACCTCATCTTTGAACCATTATAAGGGAAACCTTGGAAGTTATAATTAATTTTTGCCTTACCTAAAGAAATAGGTCAAAAAAGAAGAATGAAAGGGTAAGGTTTACAGTCTAATGATGTTGAAAGATCTCAAAATATTCCAGTGAATCATGGTTTAATTTGAAAAACAGCATGTCATACTACTCTACTAAATACATGTATAATGTAATTTACTGCAAATAAGATATAAGAATTTGGCACCAGGAAAAAGCAATAACTTACCTATTACTAACCAACACTTTATTTTACAATGTTCTGTTAATGCAGGACCATCTCATACAACTCACTAAGTGCTAATGTTTCAGCCAAAGAATTTGAGAATCACTTATCTGGCTGGTCCATTCAACAATGGCTCAAACTCAAAAGACAGCTAAAACACAGAGGAGCAATAAATCTGGCTTGGCAAAATCACTGAAAATGACAGTAGCTCTCAGGTGATAGGAAAAGACCCTTGGTCTTTGGCCTTTCTTTCACTTTGTATGTTTTAACTTTGCATGCCTGGGTTTCTTGGTAGGTAATTATAGAGCAGTAAGTCAATAATGTGTAGGTTCATCCTTCTGAAGACTGAGATATCAAAAGGGAGTCAAACTCTCTCCCACCTTTGACAGGACAACAGGAAGGGACCACCAGGTAAATTGGTCAGAGTTAAGTGAACTATTACAAGAGTGATGAATATGTTTCTAAACAAGAACAATGAAAAAGACTTTGGGATATCAAATGGAAATATGCACCCTTTTTCCCCTGAGAAAAGGCAATCACTATTATTTTCAAAGCACTTATTAGGCACTAAAGAAATTTTTCAGTTATCATTATGTTAATTTAAGAATGAGAAAAGCATCCTTACAAGTTAAATAAATAACCCAAGAATGCAGAACCAGCACCTGGCAGAGTCAGGGCTGGCATGCAGCAGGTTGGTGTCACTTAGATACAGCTGCACCCCACCCCCATAACCAGACCTTCCCTAAGCTTGTGGTTCCTTTTTACCATTGGGAGTGAATGACAAAGGCATCATTTTCCCAGCTATTTTAGAGCACAGATTTGCTAACTATATTTCTCATTTCCATTCTCACAAATCACCCAAGGTGTTTTTTTATAGGGTCAGGAATATTAGATTACACCATGAAACCCTGGATTCTTAAACACATCATGTTTCTTTTAACAATTTTTTCCATAATTAAAAAGTAATGACCATAGGAGAAACAGTATTAGCAAATCCATTAATTAGGGCATTTCCTCCCCTAGGAAAATAATTTTAGATCAACTGTTCAACCATCATTAAAGCCATTACATTCTATAGAATAGAAAATATGTTTGAGCTTCCCACTGCTGTGTTTTCAGTTGGATTGTCTCCTACTCCACATTTTATCAAACTATGGTATAATCAAGGTACAGGTTAAGGTAACACATTATTAGGCTTCCCAAGAGAAGTGTAAATGAACTCTGATCTGTAAATTGGCTAATTATTTTTGTGCTACATCATTAGCTGTAGAAAGTCTTTAGACTCAAATGTATTATTGACAGAAAAATTCAAGCCTATCATTTATAAAAGGGACAACAGCATTATTCAAGGACACATAATAGCTGAACCATGAAAGAATTTCTTTAATTCTTCTAAATTAAATTTTTTTCTTACTCTAAATGTAATAACTGTTCATTGTAAAAAATATAGGAAGATGCAGAACACCACAAAGAAAAAAATAAAAATTGCTTGAACTTCACAACTCAGAGAAAACTACTATTACCATAACCAGTCTTAAAACATATATATATATTATACATAACATATAAATATATATATATGTTTAAACATATATATATGCAAATATATTTATATGCTCACAAAATTGGGACAATAATAGACTACTGGTTTATAGCCTAATATTTTTTTCATTTAACAATAAACCAGGAACAGATCTCTATGTTATTAAAATATTTTATATAAATGTATATTTATGTACATAAAACTCATAATGCACCAAAATGTTTAGTCAATATAATTATTTATTTGTTCATTTTCAAGTTTTCAAACTATTATAAACAATCCCAGGAGGAATATACTTAAAGAAAACAAAATGACATCAACCTCTACGATGGCTTCCTAAGAATAAATTAATGGAAAGAGTCAAAGAATATGTATTATTAATATTTTTCCCAAAATGTCATACCACTTTAATATCTACTGGCAGGGAGGTAAGATTGTTGATTTCTCTATCATTGCCGAAAGTGGCTATTATCAAAACTTTTACACTCTTACCAATTTAACAGATTAAAGATTTTATCTTATTTTTATTTACCTGGAGGTCTTTGACTAGTAAGTGGAAAAATTTTCAATATAGTTATTGGTTATCTGCAATGAATTATATTTTACTTTTTTGTTGTATTCATTTCATCATTCATTTGTTCATTCATTTATTCATTTAGTAAGTTGCTAGTGAAGAAAAACTTCTGTTCTCATGCTGTGCACACGCTTCTGAAGGGAGCCAAATAATAAGCAAAATATCAAAGACTAAATTACTTTTGGATTACTTGTATTAGTTTCTTAGGGCTGCTGTAACAAATTACCACAAACTGGGTGGCTCAAACAACAGAAATTTATTCTGCAACAGTTCAGAAGGCTAGAAGTTTGAAATCAAGGTGTCAGCAGGACTGTGTTCTCTCTGTCTCTAGGAGAGAAATTTTCCTTGCCTATTCTAGCTTCTCATGTCCCCCAGGCATTTCCTTGACTTGTGGCCTCTTTGCTCCAATCTCTGCATCCATCTTCTCTCTGTGTGTATCCTCTATGTCTCTGTGTCCAAAGACATCCCTCCTTCCTCTTATAAAGACATCAGTCATTGGATTTAGAGACTACCCTAATCCACTATGACCTCATTTTAACTTGATTACATCTACAAAGACCTTATTTCCAAATAAGGTTACATTTACTGGTATTGGAGCTTAGGACTTGAACATATCTTTTAGGGGAGCAAAATTCAATCTGCTAGACTGTGACAAACACTAGGAGGAAAACAAATGTTTGAATTAAACTTCTATGATAGAGTGTGATCAAGTATGGGCTGGGAGACCTATTTCGATGTAATGTTCAGGGGAGACATCTCTGGGAAGGTTACCACTGAACTAAGACCTGAATGATGAGCAGAAGCCAGTCATGCAGAGATCTCCAAGCAGCAAAAAAAACAACTAGTGCAGTGCCCCAAGGGGTGAAGTGTAATGGGATAGGTAGGGGCTGATCATATAGGACTTTATAAACCACGGTGAAGAGATTTTATTCAATCAGGGTAGAAAATAATCTTTTAAAATAACTATAACTGGATGGTTACTATATGTCAGGAAATACTGAAACAAGTTTTATATACCTTACCTCATACATACAGAGAAAATAATTTATTACTCTCTTCAAGAATAATAAAGGCTCAGAAATTCTAAACCAGTTTTTTTATAAGATTAAAAGATAATTAGGGGGCTTCCCTGGTGGCGCAGTGGTTGAGAGTCCGCCTGCTGATGAAGGGGATACGGGTTCGTACCCCGGTCCGGGAAGATTCCACATGCCGTGGAGCGGCTGGGCCCGTGAGCCATGGCCGCTGAGCCTGCGCGTCCGGAACCTGTGCTCCGCAACGGGAGAGGCCACAACAGTGAGAGGCCCGCGTACCGCAAAAAAAGATAATTAGGAACATTTCTAATCGTTTCATCAGTATTTTTTCTATATTAAGTATGCTAATCTATATTTCTTTTGATGTGTAATTTCCTTTAATTAGTCTTTGGGCTTTTCAACCAGTAGGTACTAATACAGTGCTACCTATAAATGTACTTAGCTATCTATTTATATACCTACTTATCTATTATTTTATGTTATGAACTCTTCCTTGCCTTGTATGACTAGGGAAAAGAAAAACCCTGCACCATCAGGGATTAAAATAAATGATGGTCTACATTTTAGCTTTTCTGCTTGTTTGTTTGCTTGCTTGCTTTTTGTTTATTTTTCATTTATTTTATATGCACTTCTTTCACTCATCTGGAAAATATTTTTGAAGTAGAATTCATTTTGATATCCTGACCATTATATCAGAAAAAAAGTGGTGCCATAATGAAGGCCTTCTCTCTGGCCTTCTCTCTAACATTTGCCCAAAGCCCATGCACACAACTGCCCCAAACCTAAATCTGCAGTGGCAAAAAATCATTTTCTATACCAGGGCATGACATAACCCCATCTTGGTCACTTTAGGCTGCTATAACAAAAATACCAAAGACAGGGTGACTTTAACAACAAACATTTATTTCTCACAGTTCTGGAGGCTGAGAACTCCAAGATCAAGGTGCTCACACAGCCAATGTCCGTTGACAGTCCTTTCCAATGGTTTGAAGATGGCTATCTTCACTTAGCATCTTCATCTGATGGAAAGTAGAAAGAGGAGGTTCTGATGTCTCTTCCTCTTCTTGTGAGAGCATTAATCCCATCATGAGGCCTCCACCCTCATGAACTCCTGTAAAATGAATTACTTTCCAAAGGTGCCATCTCTAAATGCCTTCATATTGGGGATTAGGGTGCTAACATAGGAATTTGGAGGGACACAAACATTCAGTGCATAGTAAATATCTAGTTCTTGAATTTTCAAATCACAGAGCATTAATGTGGCTTTGTAATAATATTCTCTACTGGCTTTCTGAAACACCACATTTCTTTCACAAAGGGAATGCTGTGAGTCAGCTTTTGGCATTTGCTTTTGTTTATATTTTGCCCCCAGGCAATCCTATCTATCAGATTTACTCTGAATGCAATTACTATTTACCTGGACTCCAAAAATGACTCAGGTTTTTCCTTTCTTTTCCTTTGGTCATTCAAAAGGTTTGAGAAAAAGATGGTGGAAGTTGTGTTCTTGACCTAATATTTTTATTAGATATTTAAAATTAAACGTATTTCAGTATTACAACATATAGAAAAACATAGCTTTTAATGAACTTCCAATTTTTCATCAAAATGACAGAAATAAGTAATTTTCATTTTATTTTCGGAGTTAAACTTCTACCATAGATGCCACTGGCTTCAATATAGTGTCTTATTTGTTTTCCAAATCAATCATTCACCACATTTCCAAGTATCTCCTAGTTGTTAATTCTTGGTCACATTGTGAAGCTTTCTAACAGAATCAAACATCAGATAATATCAGAAAGAAGGACCAATGAAATTGTTGGTTGGGTGACTGATTTGGCAGAAAATTATTGTTAAAAATCTGGATGCTATAAATTATTTCAAAATATCTGACAATATATAAACTACTCAAAACCGTGAAACACATGATACTGGGTCAATTAGAACTTCAAGAAGTACAGATCTATAAAACAGAAAATGGCATGTGCCAATTCTTAGTCACTTATATGTGACAAAGTAGCTAAATCTTAGTTTGGCAGAATTCAAACACTACCAACTCCAGACCCAAAAGAAAAAAGAAAGATGTGACTATTGGTATAAAACTCAGTATGGAAACCATACAGAGAAACAAAATAATCCTACCAATTTTCTCATGTAGAAGAAACTGTTTATTCAGTTACAACAGATCCATTTATATAGTTGTAAAATATGGATGGTTCACTTTAAGTTAGAGATTCTGAAAACTGTGCTCAGAATCTTATAGGAGTTAATTTTTTTTTAATTTTATGCCATTGTGATTATATTTTTCCTTAAGTAGTAACTGTATATGCACAGTCCTCAAAACATGATAAATAAAATTTGAACTATCCTATTATATACATCAATATAAACAAGGAAGTTAAATGATTTAGTTTTGTATGCATTACCTCTATTTTACTTGATTAGATCAGTTTAGAAGCTGAAACTATCTATCTATCTACCTATGTATCCATCATCTATTTCTTTTCCTTCTTCTTCTATGCCATCTGGGTAGGCAAACCCAATTAGCACATGTTGAAAACTAGCAACACCTTTTTCAACATTTCAAAGTTCTGGCAAATTCTAAAAGTTACTGTGTCACGTAAAAGTTCATTTGGCACAATGAAGGGTTTGCAGTATGAATTTATCACATGAAATGATCATTTTTTAAGTGCATTGAGAACATACAGAACAATTGGATTTGGAAAGATTAGTTGAAATAAACTTCATTATTGTGATCCTAGAATCAATCAATTCAATCTCTTTAATGGAGTTCCCCACCTTCTCTACTTATACAAAAGAGAAAAAACATGATCCAGAAGAGCCCTGGCCTTGGTCTGAGATGGTTTTATTTCTGGCACTAAATCAACTCACTAAGAGAATCTGGGAAAGGATGGAGATGAAGGCTCCAAGTTTACACTACAGGTTTTATAAAATTTCCCAATTCCTAAGTCTTTCTCATTATGTTAATGGTTTCCAAATCTCCTCAGAGATCAGAAATCAGTTTTCCTCAGTAATTATATACCTGAAACTGGCTGCCAATTGGCCATTAGTTTTTCCCTTCTACTTCAATAACATGCATTAGACAAATTCTCTGGTGTATTAACATTTGTCTCTTGTGGTGTATATGCTATATTGCCTTGTTGGCCATTTGTTCCAAACTCCTTTAAGGGTGACTTCCTTTATTCAAGAGGCTGGACAGCAAAGTATTACATTTACCAGACTTCTTTTCACCTGGAGTTCCAGATATAATTTAGGACCCTCCATTTAGATGCACTTGCCTGAGCATTGGATCTATAATTGTTAAGTATGGAGACAGGCAATAGCTCTTGAAACATCCATTTCTCTGTTGCATCTCAAGGAGCCATAACAGGGCTCTGGGGTCACCAGCTCTGACATCAGCTCCCTATCCCATTTTCAAGATTCTGGATTGTGACAGAATTGGCACTTCTTTTGGTGCACCAGTTCTATGGTGTTCCTATGCAGGATATTTCTGTGTATGAATCTCAGCCAACACCCTGCTCTGCCATCATTTCCAGTGATTTGTGTGATCCCCTACTTCCCAGAATTAAATACCTTCATGTTTAAAAGAAGTAGTTTTCATCTGTACTGGATTTTGACTTATAAAGCCATAGTCTACTGCAGTGAGATTACTATGTCCTTGAAATCAAATTACCTTTATGAAGTGATTTAAGCTACATCACATATTCTCTTTTATCTCCTTCTTGCACACACAGAGATGAGAACATGAAGAATTATTTTGGAATTAAAAATATCATAGTAATTCAAGAAGATGTCTTATTCTAAAACCAATACTTTTCCAGGTCCCTATCAGTATGAAGGATTATACTAAGAGCATACAACTCATGCCTCCATATGCACATACCCATATTTTAACTACCCACTGCATACATCTGTTTGAAATCTCCACTGTAAACCAGCCCCCTCCCCATAATCTAAATCCAAATGTTCTCTAAAACCAAAAACACAACTGACACTGAAGCTAATGTTACCATTTCTCTACTTATGGTCATATTTTATTATTACTTTTAAATCATCCCTAATATCTAAACAGACTCTATGTCTTATTTACTCTTTTATCACAACCATTCTTCATTAAGGGAAGCATGATAGAATGGGGCCAAACAGGTCCTACTCTGCCACATTCTAGCTCTTTTTGAGTAGCATCCTTTCACTCTCCTTAATTTCCTCATCTGAAAAATGGGCACACTAATGTCTACTCTATAATGTTTGGAGGCAACTAAATGAGGACATTAATATATCAGTGGTGACTGGCTTGGTAGGTGCTTAATAAATTGCTGCTTCTTGCCTGCTGTCATCATTCTCATTCAAGCTATTATCATTTCATACCCATGTATTGTAATGACCTCTGAATGTTTCTGGCTGAGGCAAAAGACGTTTAGATAGACCATCATATAAGAGGCCTTTAGGTGGGAAGAGCAAGGTGCCTAATAGGAACACATGTAATCTTAGGTTTTCTCCATAAACTCCTCCTATAATGCCATCAAAGCAGCGGTAAGCTTTTACTGATAACACAAACCATTGAAAATCTCTTCCTCTTTCAAACATTTGTAATCTTTAACTCATGTAATTCCTACATTTTCACATATTTTTGTTTTCCTTATTATACTATAAGCTGGGCCCAGAACTAATGCCACAGTGTTCATGTTCCATTCCTTGCTGAATATCACACTATAGGTACCTCAAAAAGGTTTTTGTTGATCTAACCTGAAATCTGGAATTCTAGAATAAGCCTCATTCTTGAATCATTATAATAGTTTTAAGTTTCAAAATAATTTCTTATGCGCATATCTCTGTCTTTCATTTTACTTTTTGGTGCACTCTTAAAGTACAACTTGTCTTTTTCACAAATAGATAACTTATTACTCAGACATTTTGCTACTAGAATTGAAATCTGTCCAGTCTTATAAAAATAGCTATTTCTGAAATGACACTCAGTCTCAAAAATTCTGATTTACTAGTTCTAAAATGCCATAATTAGAATTATCACCTTGTTAGAGGTGACCAGAACCATACTGAATGAAATCAGCTCATCATGAGCTTACATCAGACTGTCCCAATATGATCTTTTAAATGACTGATGCATCTCAGCTGTGTTAAGTAAGATGTGTTAGTGCATTTAAAAAAAATAAAAATAAATGTCAGGAAGATCCTTAAAAGCACAATGCTTGCAATAGATAAAATTCTGTATTGTTTTTTTAAAAAATAGATTAGAACCAATGATGGCTCAATATTTTAAAGCAAATATAATTTCTCATAATGTTTAGTGTATGGTTTTATGGGGTTATTAAGAAACAACATTATTTACTGTTAGAACTTAATAAAATATCACAGTGTCATATATTATCTACATTGTTCTGAAGAGGCACAGTCATAGGAAACTCTGAGGTGTAAAAGTTGCCTAAATGTTCATTTGGGATTAGCCAGTTTGGGGCTGAAATAACAATTTACCAATTCCACTAGTGGCTTAAGTAGTTGAGCATGTCTATAGGGCTATGTCTTTAAAAGTGTCCTTGTTTTTCTTATACATCTTGCAAATACTTATGCAATGTGGGCGCTGTTCAAAAGGCTAATTCCCACAGGGAAAAGAAGAAAGCCAAAATTTGAGTTCCCAAACTGAATGAAAATGTGTTCATTCCTCCCACTTCAGGAAGGTGTCAAAAAGACTGTCAGTTTCATAATTATGCCTTTTGAGCAGATGGCTGGTAAGACATTCTGTGACATTTGAGAAGAAAATAATTTTAAAACCCTAAAAATAATAATAAAGGAACTTCTAAATAAAGTGCATGCTCCAACACACAAGTAAAACATCTTAAAGTAGGAATGGAGCTTTTAAAATGACTAAAGACCCATTTGTTAGCTAGACCTTTCTATGTTTACAGTACACACACCATCAGGTTTACAGCAGGTCATAACAAAAGACAGCCCTGTAGAATGTACTGGAATAGCTACGTAAGTTTGGAACCAATGTATTTATGTAGTATGAATCCACAGTTTACTCCCACTTTGAATCAACCACAAGAAATTGCTGCTGCAGTAAACAAGGTTAAAATTACAATATGAATCTGGGGTTTGAGGAGGGTTGGTAAAACTCACAGCTCTATAATTCCTATCACAACCTGAAGGATACCTCGCTTTCTGAACTGCCGGTCTATTGACAGACAATAAAGATGTCAAATCCCTAAATCATCACACCCTTTCAGAACACAGTATTTTCTTTACAGTGTTTTTTTTTTTGGGTACACTGGATGGATAAACACTGCAGCTTTAGGTGTGAACAGTCTATCTGGAGGAGCATGAAAAAGAATATTGACAAGTCATTTGTTGGTTCTGTCTTTTGTGTCAGATTCAGAAAACCAAGGAAGAGCAAAAAAGAAAACAAAAACAAAACCCCAAACAAACAAACAAACAAAACCAAAAAGATCTTCAAAGCTCACATCAAATTTTGGTTGTTGAGTCCTGCAACCACCAGAACAGATGACCCTCAATTTTTCAATATAATACATTTTTAAATTATGCAAGTAATGTATGCTTATTATAGAACAGATAGCAAGTAAAGATAAGCAAAACAGAATAAAAAAAAATGTGTTCATAATTCCATTACCTAGTGGTCAGTCAGGACTATAAACATTTGGTGCCAGTTCTTTTGGTGTATTTTTCTATATACACATAACTATACTGAAAATATAAGATCATTTTTATTACTCTTCTATAGGCTGTGTGAAGGTTAAAAAGTAAAAAAAAATCTCGCTAAAATAGTCAGGAGACCAGAAGGCAGAGGTCTCAAACACAGACCACTCCAGGTCAATACAGATCCCAATAAGGACAGATGTACCTTGCCTTTCTGGCAAGGAAGTGACACTACTTTACCACCACCAAGAGGAGGAAGAAAGATTTTTTCCCCTTTGCCTAGCAAGAGCTAAACCAATGAGAGACTGTCACAGCTCAGCCAATGAAAAGCCACTATACTTTGAACTCCCAGTTTCTTCCAAAGACATTTTTTTTTTTTTTTTAACATCTTTATTGGGGTATAATTGCTTTACAATGGTGTGTTAGTTTCTGCTTTATAACAGAGTGAGTCAGTTATACATATATATATGTTCCCATATCTCTTCCCTCTTTGTCTCCCTCCCTCCCACCCTCCCTATCCCACCCCTCCAGACAGCCACAAAGAACCGAGACGGTTATATGACACTTAAGAGCATCAGTAAGAGCACTTTGAACAACCAAAAGGAGTTGTCCAATTAAAATATTATCACTAAAATATATATATATTGAACAGAATAGGTTATTGTTGTTTTAATGCCTGCTGACCTGAATAGGAGAGAGCCTTTATTATTTTTCCTGCTTTGGCCTATAAAGCTATTAACTGGGGTTTTCCTCTTAGCAGTTAACAATAGCAAAGTGAAGACGGCATCTAAGCTGTGTTCAGCCCTGACTCTTTCTGGTCTTGTGGAAGTAAAAGAGGTATGTTTGTAGACGACCTTCTTTGCTGGGAATTTAAGCCTTGGGTGACTAAACCCAGTATCTCTTTTGTCAGACGATACAGAGAGAATCTGGGAGAAATAACAACCCTGAAGGTGAGGTGATCAGTGTCACTCAACTAGGAAACAAGTTGAGAAGGGCTCTGCATGGGAGAAACCAGATGCCTCGAAGGACGAAACCTCTGAAATCAATCTCCTCTGAAGAGACTCAGCTTGGGCCCATGTGGGTTGGGACATATTTTGGTCTCAGTACTAGTGGTGACCACTGAGGCATCTCTTAGTGGACACGAATCTTAGGCCTAAGTGAAGGGCAGTTGCCTGTATTTTCCTCAGCTTTTGGGTGGGAGGCTAGAATAGGTTGGAGGGGGAAATCCTTTTCTGACAATTCATTAGAAATATTAACATTAAATAGAGGTATTTATGGTTCTCCATTCTTCTCCAATGCTGAAATTTTCTTGTGTGAGAAGTGTTATACCACAATAGCTGTTATACCATTGATCTGTACATGACCTAGGGCCTCAGTTTCTTCACACCTACCCTTTCTTATTTTTCTCTTTAGTTAAAGTTCTTCCATCTTTTATTCCAAAATATGGGATGTTCATAAAAATTCAGTTAAGACTGAAGAATATAAAGTGACATCTCAGGCCTTGCTTACACTTTCCTCCCCAGCGGGAGCCACCAATACATTTTTTGGTGTGGCTGTTCGGACTTCTTTTTATGTATTTACAAGTGTGTTTTGTGTGTGTGTATACACATTTTTTAATGTAAATAAGGTCGTATGTATACAGTGTTCAGTCACTAGCTCTTTCCCCCACCTTTAGCTGTCTTTGACATTATCCATCTTAGTGTATTGACCCACTTTCTTACTAATTATGGAACGGCGTTCAGTGCTCTAGATGGACTGTGGTTTATGTAGCGGTTCCATAATTGTCGGACATAGAGGTAGCACCCCCAGCTTCTTCCCGACCTTTCCTGTCTGCTGCTTCTTCCCAAGGAACATAGAAAGCATTTCCCTCCCCCCGTGGTTCTCTTTCTCTACTGCGTATTTCATTTCTAGCATCTTTACTGTGGGCATGCTCCCCCGCCACAGGCTTCGATTCCATTCAACAGCCTCTTCAGCATGTCCGATTCATCTTGATAATCATAATCATTACAATCTCCACAATGCCTCGCACAGTGCCTTGTACCTAATAGACAGATATTTGATAAAACTCTCCAAGGGGCAGGCTCAACATAAACACGTAGACAGAAGTTACACTCCAGGGTCCTGATCAGTGAGAAACCGAACGTGTGGCACGAGGCAACGTCTGCGATCTCCTGCTGTCATGCGCTTACTGCAGACGTGAGCGTTTGACACCTGTGAGGGGGACATAGTACACCACCATACGGTAGAAAAAGCGTGGCCTAATCCTCTGATATCTTGAATTTCAGCTGCAGCGCAAGTTCTTGAGCCCCGAGGAGATTCAGTCTGTCCGAGAACACCTGGGTTACCACAGTGACAGCCTGCTCTCTGTGCAGATCACAGGAAAAAAGCCCAATTTTGAAGTGGGTTCTTCTAGTCAACTTAAGCTTTCTACTACCAAGAAGTCTTCCGGTGAGACTGGCCTAGGGATATTGTTCTGTCTGAGTGGGCCTGAAAAGCCGTATTAAAAACTGAGCCAGAGATCTGAATGAGGTGGTGATATCTTTAGAGGATCATTCCCTTCCTTAATTTCCCTCATTTCCAAGTGGAAGAATGCTTAATGTACTGTTGTTCTGGGCATATTCGGATCCAATACTGAAATGATGCGTAGATATTACCTAGTTCAGCCCCTTCTTCTGCACCAGAGGACACTGAGGTCTCCAGATACTAGAGGTCAGACTCCCATAGTTTCATTAGTTAATGAAGTCTTTCCAGACCCCAGAATTATGACATTTACCCTCAGAAGACCTCACAGTGACGGTCATGGCGGATAAGAGTGTGCTATTCCTCTTCCCATGTGTCCTTTTCTCTGTGCCACTGAATTCAGCTTTTCTTTGAGGATCTTAAGACACTTATAAAAATATCTCCTCTCAGAAGATTGCACTCCACCCTTTTTCACCATTCTCACCCTTCCTATCACTATTTTTTAATGCCTGAGTTGAGAAAAATTGTCCTAGCTGTGAGGTATGCAAAAATTTACAGGTATTCACACTGCTCTGTTTTGACTGTCCAGCCTAAATCTTCAAGAAATCCTTTAGCATCCTAACCTTTGGAGTCACAGTTCCAGAATGGGTAGGAGCAGCTTAGATGGCCTGCCCTGTGGGAGATCTGAGCATCCAGTGTGACAGTGATCTCTGGGGGGTGCACTTACCCGCCAAGGCCCATTCGTGGACTGGCCCACACTGAACCCTCAGCTCTTTCGGGCCCAGAGAGAGAATCAGGAGGTGTGATTTGCTACTGATTTGTTGTTACGCCACCGCCATCAGCTCTTGAGCCCATTTTCTTGTCTGTAACAGGTCTACATGAGACCGGAGCTTTGCTATTTATAATGCTTTTTGGTACAGTTTCTTGTTTCATATTCAAATCTCCTGCAGTGGGCATAGGGAATCCTATTAGCCCCATGTTCTAGGGATGGGAACTAAGAGAAGGAGGAGAAAGCAATATGGAGTGGAAGTTAAAAGCGTTAGGTAGACTCTGTCTGTACTTGTGTATTTGTGGCTGGGTGTAACTGGCCTAAGTATCTAAACCTCTTTCCTCATTTATAAAATTAGGATGACAAGAACTTTCCTCATAAGGTGGTGAGCAGGACTAAATTAGATCATGTATGTAAAATGTTTAATGTAGTATCTGGCACAAAGCTTAACAAATGATGGCTTTTATTGCCATAAAGTGATGGGTCCCTCTCATGCCTTTATAAGTGATAGAGCTGGGCCTTGAACCCAGGTCCAGTGTGTTCCCTGCACAGCCTCAGTAGAAAGCACTTACATGTGCTTGGAGTTTGTTTCCAGCTGCTTTTCTGGAGCTTGTTTTCTTTCATTGGTTGGATTCAGGGAAGCCTGCTATGGACCCTGCAGCTGCCAAGCTCTGGACCCTCTCAGCCAATGATATGGAGGATGAGAGCGTGGTGAGTCAGCACTGTGGTCACCTGATTGCTTTCTTTCAGGCCCCACTTTGGGTGGGAATGTTGTTGTTTGGAGTGGCCTCTCTGGGTTTGTAGGTGTGAAAGCATTTAAAGCCCAGCCTTGTGGCTGTGCCTGCCATTGGCATTTTTTGACTCAGAAGGAAACTCCTCATTAGTGGCATTTTAAATTTCTTTTTCAGCATCTTTCCCCCCGCAGATTTTCTTGTTCTCACTTCATGTGATATATTAAAGACTCTTGTGGGCATGCGTAAACCTGAAAAGAGTTTGTCAGCTAAAATATTTTTTGGCTCCTTCGTCTGGGCAAGTCACCAAATGCTCACTGTCTTAACAGTAATGCTCTTCCAACTCAGATCAATGCTTTCTGTAATAAAGTTCTTCATTCCTACAACTATTGAAGTTAGAGTGGTAAGCAAACTAGGCGACGGTTTGTGCCCTCACAGAGCTTACAGATTAACTGTCTACACGTTTATCGAAGAATCACACAAGTGTATATATCATTATCTGCCTTTTCCTCTGGAATTATATAGAAAATATTCCATTCCCTTTTCTCACACGACAGCCCTTTATATATTCGCATAAATATAACGCTTCTCTCTTTGTTCTTCCTGCCCCCTCCCTCCCTGCCCTCCACACACATATTCTCTGCACATCATAAATGAGTCCCCAGCCCCCTCACAGCCTAACACAGCTTCTGTGCACGTAGTGTACTCACTATGTGGTCAGCTTGGGCGTGATGATCAAGCCCAGGTAGGATGATGGCTGCCTTCTACATAGATGGGCAAACTGCTGCTGTGGACTGTGGCCACTTCACCTGTTCATTAGCAGAGACCATGACTGGGTCATTAATGGCTTCGAACATTCTCCAGGATCTCATTGACTCAGATGAACTGCTGGATCCAGAAGATATGAAGAAGCCAGACCCAGCTTCCTTGCGGGCTGCCTCCTGTGGGGAAGGGAAAAAGAGGAAGGCCTGCAAGAACTGGTAAGCCTTGGGGTGAGAAGAGGCTGCCAGGCTGCTTCCAGCGGCTTCTGATTGTCAAGGAATCGCTGTGCTTCACAATTACTAAAACATGTTTTATTGTAAAATGTATCAGACGGTTAGAAGAGTATGCTAAATAAGTACATTTTAAAGAACAATAAAATGAACACCCATGTACTGCTCACCCAGCTTAAGTACCAGGAACATGACTTGTTCCTTAGAAGTCGCCTCTGCCTGCTCCCTCAGCTGCATCTCCCTCCCTCTCCTTACAAGAGGCTACCATTCTCCCAAATTTGTGCTAATCTTTGCTGGCTTTTTCGATAGTTTACTGTCTGTGTGTGAATCTCCAAACAGTACATCATTGAATTGTGGAGCCCAAAGCTGACTAGGCCAGGAAAGGTCAATGCTCCATATCTGTGAAGACTCCCAGGGAAAAGGTCTGTCAAGGATTTGGAGTTCCTGGGTGGTGGCAGGTCCCACTCATCACCTGCTAACTTTCCCCCAGCACCTGTGGCCTCGCAGAAGAACTGGAGAAAGAGAAGTTGAGGGACCAGATAAGCTCCCAGCCCAAGTCGGCTTGTGGAAACGTGAGTATCTGGTTGATTACTCAGTATTCACAAAGGCCTAAACTAAACACAGGCCAGCTCCAGCTCTACAGAGTTCACTGCCCAATTATTTTAATAATAGGTGAACGTGTGAGAACGTGTCTCTAGGTAGTAATGGGAAGAGGGCTTATCTCCTGAGAGTGGGCAGCGCACTCATGCCCGTAGGGGAGGCACTTGTCATTTCTTATTTTTGGCCCCTTTCTTTCTGCTTCACATTAGGCCTGATGCTACTCAGCCATTTGCTGAGTGTGGCTGTGATTTGAACTGCTGAGAATACAGAAGTATTCACCTAAGGGACTTCTCTAGACTTTTGTCTTTCATGAAATCAGAGATCTTAAAGCCTCTTAGTATTTGGATCCCAGTTGGACCTACAAATGTACGCAGTCATTCTCTTTAGGCCACTGTGGCCATACCATGAAATTTGGGATCCCTTTCTTCTGGCCTGTATCTCTGGGAGAGCTGACACTTGGCTCCCCTGTATGATGGTCTCTTCTTTCAACAGTGTTACCTGGGCGATGCTTTCCGCTGTGCCAGCTGCCCCTACCTTGGGATGCCGGCCTTCAGACCTGGGGAGAAGGTGCTCCTGAGCGACAGCAGCCTCAATGATGCCTAGGGGAGGGCCCGGCCTGGGACACACCTGCTCCTCTGCCAGCTCCTGCCCCTTCCATCCCACCACGTGGTTCCTCCCGTCTCCTCTTGATTGGCTCACTCTGGCTTAGGTCCATTGCGGAGAGGGTGCTCAGTGGACAGAGTGGAGCTGGCTGGGAGCAGTGGTGTGGAGTGCTGCTGCAAGTCAAGACCACGGTATCCCGGGGCCCTGTTACCCTGAGTGGGGACCTCCTTCACCCAGTGTTAGGTAAACGGGGCACATCCCAAATAGGCCCCTCTCACCAGGTCAAAATGCTGATATTTCGTAACACTCTCCGAGCCCGCCATGCTTGAGTATTAACACTGTGACAGAGAGGGCCCCACCCCATTCTAAGCTCCGCAGTAGTGCCACGGCTTATCTTCCAGAGTTGGTGGTTTATTCACCATGCAGTTTTCTTGGTGACAAGAGGCAAGTGTCTCATGACCTCAGAGCACCAAGGGAATCACTCCTTGGTTGCTGTGATCATATCCAGTGTCCCTCTGCCCCCTCCAGTCCTACCCCCCATCCCTGTTTTACTGTGTTGCATCTGTGCCCCATTGTCATTTCTGTTAATCTCCAGGTATTAAACTTACGTACTAATGTATATTCGCTGTGAAGAGGGGATATGTCTGTGTGTGTGTGTGTGTGTGTGTGTGTGTGTGTG
>NW_006774071.1:371877-418437 GCF_000442215.2 Lipotes vexillifer
CGCACCAGGAAACACAGAGGCAAGAAAAAGTCTCTTGCCTCCTCAGCAGGTGCAGCTTTTCCCCGGACTCCCTCCCGGCTAGCCGTGGCGCACTAACCCCTTCGGGCTATGTTCAAGCCGCCAACCCCAGTCCTCTCCCTGAGCTCCGACCGAAACCGAAACCGAGCCTCAGCTCGCAGCCCCGCCCGCCCCCGGCGGGTGAGCACACGAGCCTCTCGGGCTGGTGAGCGCCGGTCGGCGCCGATCCTCTGTGCGGGAATCTCTCCGCTTTGCCCTCCGCGCCCCTGTTGCTGTGCTGTCCTCCGCGGCTCCGAAGCTCCCCGCTCCGCCTCCCGCAATCTCTGCCCGCGAACCAAAGACATTTTTGTTTATAAGAGACTCTCCCAACTTCCCCTTCTCCTCTGTAAAAGAATTTCCTTTCCTTTGTTTTAATGAGCTTGCATGTGGTTCTCCTCCTGTCCTGAACTGCAATTCTTTGCTGCTCCTGAATAAACCCATTTTGCTGTTTTTTTTTTTTTTTTTTAACCAACAGTTTTACTAGGTTAACAGCTGTTTTTTCCATGTACAGTTCTTGACAACTTTAAGTGTCATTTGAGTTCTGTAATTTTAACAGCTATATATTGCTTATATGCATATATAATATACTAACATAATATATAGGTAGATATAGACGATTCCTATTACATTACATATGCATTTAATGTATTGATATATTCTTACTACATTCCAAACAGCATTAGGTATTTCACTTGGGTTATTTCTAATGATTTGATATAAATACTGCTGAAATGAATTTTCTGGTATATACAGCTTTTTAAATAAATTTTCTGAATAATTGAAATTGTTCCCTTAGAATTCTTAGGAGTAGAGTTGCTTGGTCAAAAAGGATGTATACACACATTTGCAAAGATTTTGATACATATTACTAAATTTTTTTCCAGAAAAGCTGTGCCAATTTAAGCTACCACTAGCAATTATTAGAATGTTCACTCTACACCTTGTCAAACCTGAACTTTATCTTTTCTAATCATATAAGAAAAATAACACTCATAATTTTTCCTCTATTTACATTATTTGGTTACCAGTGAGGCCAAACAATTATTAACAGTTTTGTTGGCAATTTCTATTTTTTATTTAATGAAGCCTTGCTCATGACTTTATTACTTACAATTTAGTTGCTTATAACAGAATCACTACAGCTCTTTCAAGCAATTGAAACATAATCAGAGTTTTACATGCTTATAAAATCATTAGAAGAACTGGGAACACAGACTGGAGGCTGAACATATACAGTAGAGTGGATGTTACTGATGACCCACATGATTCCTCTTACCAGTTAAGATACCATGCCACAGAAGTTGTGAGAGTTAGCTCACAGCTGCCTACTTCTTTTAAGATTTTTCTTTGGCTGAACAGGAGCCACCTCACCCTGGAGGTTAGGTTACCTTTCTCCCCCAAAGAAGCTGGCAGGCAATAACTGACTAACATGAGATATAAAAGGCCAGATCCCTTGCTTCAAGGTGTTGCAATTGATGACCCAGAGTTTCCTCCACAGCCAAAACTTCCCTTAGGTACAGGCAACATCCTTGTTTACTCTCTCCCTACCTCATCCTGCTACCATAACTCTCCCTTTCCTAGGAGCATTCAATCAGTAAATCACTCACACAAAAATCCCCATCTTTGCTCTGCTTCTGCGGATCCTGTCTGAACACAATGACTTTGAGGACAATACTGCATAACTGGCCCTCCACAGAGGCTGGTGGACCAATTCAAAAGCTTGGGAGTCAGGAAGGCTGTTTCCCCAGTACTGCTCAAATTCCAATACATAACAGATACACTGGATCCTGTGACTTCATGTCTACAAGGCCATGGAGTATCCACTGGGGCCATGACTACTTTTGCTACCATAAAACCAATGACTTCCACAAACAAACTTGCTCACAGAAGCAGCAAGAACAGCTAAAACATTGCTTCCACTTCATTTTTGTGCTACTTTTGTACTATCCACCTTCTTCACAGCAGCTTGGACCGAAAGCACTAAGAGAGTCTGATGAAGGTGGTCTCTGGCTTCCCAGTCCCTATCCAGTTTTAAAGCTGGCTGCAAGAGTTTGAAAGCATTCCTACAATTCTCAGCTTGCCACTGGTGTCCTAATAATGTTTATGATGATTTTTTACATTCAGACATTTTTTTTTCAAATTTGCTTTTTCCTTATAGTTTCTCTTTGATATCACCCTTAGAATGTCTTTCCCCAGAAAGTTATAAGCAAAAGTATTTCCTATACTTAGTTCTAATCTTTTCATGGTTTTATCATGCATATTCAACTATTTGAAATTAGATGAGCTTATGCAGTAAGATAAAGATTCTACTAAACATTTTTTTCAAATGTAGGCAGCTAAACATATGGGTCCAGATTATTGTACTTACTACTTTGATTTGGCTTGCTTATGCCTTTTGTATTTTTTGGAAGTGTTATTTTTAAGCCATTTTATTGAAGTATGATTTATAAACAAAAAGCTGTATATACTCAATGTATACAACTTGATGAGTTTGCAGATAAGTATACATCCATGAAACCCTCACCACAATCTATGCCATAAACATAGCCATCACCTCCAAAAATTTTGTATTGTTATATTGCCATTCATTCTTTGATTTTTAACCTTTCTCAGTTATTTCATTTAAAATGATAACATATAGTGGGTATTTTTTTAACATAATCAAAGATGTGTAGAAAAAAGCAAGCACACTAACTTAACATGACAAACCAAAAAGGAGAGAGGAAAGAAGAGGTAACAGTTTGACAGCTGTGGGAGAACAAAATATTCATTTTGCACAGAAGGAAGTCCATAGATGGATTGTGAATAAAGTTAGAATGTCAAAAATAACAGTGGAGAAACACATTACCTAAAATTTTGATATAGTTTGTCAGAAAAATCAGGTAAAATATTTAAAAGTTTTTAAAGTGAGTACCTTTGAGGAAGAAAATAGCATACTACTGTTCTTTATTATACTCCTTGTAAATAATTTCACTTAAAGTATGTAAATGTTTTACTTTGATAAAAATAAGTTAAAAAAAACAAAACAAAAGAAAATAAATCGATTGATAGATTGATAATAAAAATATCACAACATTTAAGATCAAAATGGTAACCCTTTGAAGACCGAGAGACAAAAACCATTAACAGCCTTTGAGGAAAGGAGAGGGGGTAGAAAAATTTGCATTTCACAAATTCCTCTACTCTTTGATTTTTTACATCATGCACACACAATTCATTCCATAATACGGGTGTTAGATACCTGATTTTTTTAAGCTTTTTAAAAAAGAAAATGTAGGACATTTTAAAAATAGAATAAAGGAATTTTGTTGAACTAGAGTAAATAAGCCTATTTAGAGAATTGTACTTTATTTTATGTTGTAGATGTATAGCTAAAATTTGTTCATAGTTTAAATTATTTTAAATAAATTAGGGATCTGGATACTTTAAAAAAATTCTGTGTTACAGTGGCTTGGAAGAAACATGACCAGAGAAGAATTTTCCTTTGACTAAAAGAAGTTTCAGAAGCGGGCGGGGTGAAAGGATAAGAAAAGCATGGGGAACTTTCATGGTTCCCCAAAGTAGCCCACAGAGGATGGGGTAAGTTTCCTAAAAGGAACAGCTGCCTGGTGTATCCTGGCAGAGAGAAGTAATAAACAGCTTCCTCAGATGTGCCTCTTCCCCAGGCGGGCACAGGGCTGCAGAAGTCTGCTGGAGGATCAGGCAGAAATGAAGGGAACGTCTCAGCGGGTTCACAGTGCATAGCCCTGGATTGGTGGGGGGACCCCAGGAATGACTGAGGTTTCCTGAAAATATGAAAGAAGGTAGGCTCACAACTCCGATTAAATTGATTTATAGAAAGTACAAAAAAAAAAAAATCTGTGCTAAACTCAAACAGGAGATCTTATTTGTATGAAATTGCAACTAAAACTTATGACTGATAGCTGTATTAGTTATACAAACAGTTGACCCTTGAACAATGCAGGATTTAAGGGTGTAGTAAAAGATCCACTTATAGGGCTTCCCTGGTGGCGCAGTGGTTGAGAGTCCACCTGCCAATGCAGTGGACACGGGTTCGTGCCCCAGTCCGAGAAAATCCCACATGCCGCAGAGCGGCTGGGCCCGTGAGCCATGGCCGCTGAGCCTGCGCGTCTGGAGCCTGTGCTCCGCAACGGGAGAGGACACAGCAGTGATAGGCCCACATACAAAAAAAAAAAAAAAAAAAAAATCCACTTATAAACTATAGTTGGCCCTCCATTATACAAGATTCCTTTGTATCCGGGGAATATCCCAACATATGATCATATATTATTTTAGTATTTACTATCGAAAAAAATCCACGTATAAGTGGACCTGCTCAGTTCACACCCATGTTGTTCAAGGCTCAACAGTACATATGTATTATTATACTTGTCTTCATATATATGTACATCTGTATAATATTTATCTTAGTGAACAAATAGATCTAAATCTTCCCTTAATTCTAGTTAGAACATCATTTCTCTGTTCTTGGGATCTTGGGGTCTTCTTTTCCAGTGATTCTTCTTTTCAGCTATTATGCTTCTTCAAATAATGTAGTATGAAAGTTACATAATGTAAAATATCATAATGGTGTGCATATTTGAGAAGGTTTTTTGCTACCTTTATACTTAAGTAAAAACTTGACCTTTAGAATCTGTCCTGTCAGCACTTCACCGAGAGAAAGGGAAATGAAGACAGGGCTGGTTTCTAGTTGCCAGATCTGTCAGCCTTTTGGGAATGGTGGGAATGGATGAAGGTCATCTCAGCAGGACAGCTTCATTGCTGGGAGATTTAGTTTCTGTATTTACAATACTTGTTGTGACTGCTGTCATTTCTGTTGCTACGGCAGACCTGCGTACTCAAGAAGCATCACTGTTCTTTCCCCTTTCACCCATTTCTTTATTTATAGGCCTAAGGATTGTGAAGCTCCAAGTGCTTCAACTTCCTCATGCTCAGTGGGCAAATATCCTCTAAATGGGATGTTGACCATGGGTCTTCCTTACCATGGGTCACCATTCCTGTCTCTAGTCTTTGATTCTCTAAGATAGGACCTTGGGGAAAAAATAAACCCCGGTATATTCTCTATTGAATTCTGCTATGTTATGATGCATTTGGGGAATGATGAGTTTCATGTTCACTCTGAGTTCTCTTTATATCCTGTAACATCTACACTACATTTAGCAGAAATTTTTAATATTTGGCATACAGATAAATCTAATTCAAACATCAATGCAGGGTTTCCACTCTCTATTTTTTAAAAGATTTGTGTTGGAAATAATATAATTGATTCTTTTTGGAAAACTCCTCCCCTCAAATATTTAAGAGCTACATTTAACTCATTTGCAATCTCAGAAGTTAGAAGAAAATTTATTAGATTTCACTAATTAGCTAGGTAAGCAGTCTTTTTCATTTATTTACATTTAAGTTAATTTATCACCCTATGGAGGTTTTACTTAATATAAGATCAAAACTTTCATATAGGAAGTATAAATGAGTTTATGAGGTGGCTGGAAAAGGACTCTTAACTGACTTAATTGTGCACGTGAAGATATTTCGTGTAAATAAGTGGCTAGAACACTGTATTTGTTTTCTCGTGCAGTTACAGCAAGTTGCCAAGGGCATAACAGTTTAAACAACACAAATTTATCATTTTACAATTCTCCAATGATTCTGCAGGTCAGAGGTCCAGCATGAGTTTCACTGGGTTAAAATCAAGATGTTGTCAAGGTTAGGCTTCTCTCTGGAGACTCAAGACAAGGATCTGTTTTTTTGCCTTGTCCAGTTTCTAGAGGCTGCCTGCATTCCCTGGCTCATGGACTCTGTCTCCAGCTTCAAAGGCAGCAATGTAGCATCTCTCTGATCCTGCTTTCATCATCACATCTTTTTCTCTGAGCACAGCCAGGAAGGATTCTTCGATTTTGAGGACTCATGTGCTTAGATTGGTCTCATCTGGCTAATCCAGGATAAGCTCCCCCACCCAATGTTCTTAAATCAATCACATCTGCAAGTCCCTTTTTCCATGTAAGGTAACATAGTCACATGTTTCAGGCACTAGGATGTTGATAGGCATGAAGTTCTACAAGTAAATATCAAGAAAAAATTTTAGAAAAGTCTCTTGATCAATCTGCCTTTCAGACCTTAGTATGAACAGTTTTCAGATCATTTTCTCAGACAAAGTTTATGGGATGTTACATTCTCCCCAACAGGAGAAGGTGGGGCCTTTGGGCACAGATAACATATTGCTCAGTAAATCCATAGTAATATTTCAGAGTTATTTTATAGGTAATCCTGTCCCTTGACAGAACAGATTTGTTGATATTTAAAATGGTGCATTTCTCAGTATGAGAAACACTGGTATTTAGAATTTCATATAAATGTTTGTTCCACCATGCAACATAAGACCTGTCATGTTGTGTGGACTCTGGTGGAGTTGAGCATGTAATGGTTCTCCAGAAAGATTTACTCCCTAGGCAAAGCAGCTCCCCTGTTGGATGCAGTGGTTGCCATACATATGATATCAACTCCGGAGTCTGCTCTTATGTTTCAACTGCTCTGATGACATTTCCTAGATGGAGAGGAGTGTCTCTCTATCTTAAAGCACCCTCTGGATGATTAAACCTTCATCAACTCCTTCCCCCCCCCAAGCTCTGGGGAAAGCTGAAGTACACACATGCCGTCAAAGCCCTTGCTTATTATGCCAAGTCTTTGCTGCTCTCTTCCTACAACCTCACCACACGTGCCAAACATTGGGCAGATGTGCTCATTCTGCTGCCTGTTTATTTTTCTTGAAGTGGTTTGCACAGCAGATTTTCCAGTGTTTTCTCCTTCATCTCCTTAAAATTTTGCTACAAAATAGAAACTGTACACATGTTATTTCCCTTCATATTTTCAAAGAGAAAACTCTTCACAGCCCCCTTTATACCTCAGTGGAAACTACCCTTTTTTTTCCTGGGCACAGTTGTAACTTATTTGGAGAGTGTGTCCTATCATGCTTATTTCATCAGCATCTTTCTCCACTTCCAGGTGCCTTTCTCTACAGCCTGACTACTGCATAGTTCTTTAATTTCAGATTTCTCTGCTTTTTCTAACCCAGCAGCTTGGTTAGCAGAACAGTTTTGTCATATCTCTCCTTTTCATCCTAGCACTATTCTTAGTCCTGTATGCTTATCACCCAGCTTTTGAAAATGATATCATACATTCAGATACCATAGAAAAAAAATATCTCATTACATTAAGTGAACATCTCTGTTTATTATAGTAATATCACCATAATTGTGGCTTAAATGATCATATACATACATTTTATAAACTGTTTTAATCAAAATATCAAATCCATTAATAATTTATTGAAATACATTTACTCTATCATTCTACCAATATTTCATGAGAGGGTGAAGTTCTCAAGTTGAAGAGTCAAAGAGAGCTGAGGACAAAATGTTCATGCCAAGCACGGCTCATGTTAAAGTTAGGCAGAGATCTAAACAGTGAATAATGCTTTAGTATTCTCAAATTTACTTCAAATATTACACAGAACATACTTATACTTATTTGTGGTTTATGTGAAAATCAAATTTACCTGAGAGTACTATATTTTAATGGGCAATCCTACCCTCAGTTTATGAAAAGGTAAGAAAAATGGAAGAAGATGGTCTGGTGTGTTCAGCTGAGTAAGTGGGCTGCCATTAGCATTAGAGTAAAAGTAGTTGCTGATTTGGGGTATCGGATTTTTTGTTTTTGTTTTGCTTTTTGCTAAATCTGGCAACCCTATATGAGAAGGATTCTTCTTAGGTCATTGCTTCTCACCAGTATTAAAGGCATTAATAAAATCCCTTTGAAACCATGTTCATGAGCAGAAAACAAGGACCTGGATCAGTGTGGCCTTAAAAACACCTCATGAAAACCATTTGGTTCATCTGCAAGTTCTAAAAAGAAAGTTCCTGAAGTGATTCCTATGCACACAAGTTTTGGAAAACTATCTAGCATGTGAATAAATAAGTTAATATTTTCAACTGTATTATCCCCATTAACCTTCACAAGAATCCCATGTGATAAATACAATTGTTATTTCCACTATACAGGTGAGAAAACTAAGGCAAAGGTATTTTAAATCCCTTGATTTGCCTAGAGCTGGGATTCGAACCCAAGTTTTAATGTTTGGATTATGTACTTATAAACACTATGCTATTCTGTCTCCAATTAATGTAACTTAAGATATAATATTCAAAATTTTATATAAAGACAAGAAATCATATCTCTTTCTACTATCTCAAAAATTGCTTGAGTATATTATCTAAGCTCATTCACCAACATGAGCCAGGTGACACAATATGCCAAATTATAATAAATACACTAGAAAATGCTTCAAATTGGTCTTTACTTTTATCAAGCAAATCTTTTGTTTCCACAGGTAAATTAAATTGTAAGTCCAAATTAACTCCTTACTCTCATTTCTTCTTCTATTGCCAATTCCCGTGTAGAGGGCCTATGCTCAGTCTTGTTTGGACTGTAACAAATGTTGCTTCTTCAGCAATACGTGGTCACTCTAATGCCAAATCACTCATGTCTCCCAGATTTCTGAAGTTCCAGTGAGTCAACAAGACACATATCATATACAAATATCAGAGCATCAGCCCTGAGCTCACAGGAATTCTAAAATATGATCAAATCTCAGACTAGTTTCCTATCAGATCTCTTGAAGATATATCACTCATTATTCTTTTCATCTTTTATGTTTAAAAGATTTTGTTTTCCCTTTGGCTTCTGCCTTTCTGACATTTCAGTGCTGGATTGATATGGGGGAAACAGTATAGGGGAAACAGTTTTAATTCTTCTATTGTAAGAGATCCCAGTAATTTGAATAGGCAACCTCCCTGTCCCAGTATTCTTGCTTTGAAAAGTCCCCAAGTCTTTTGTACCTCAGGCTCTTTCTAAGGGTTACTCCTAAAGATGTGACCTTAATCAAGTACTCTTCTAGAAAACATGCCTATCCTTGGCTTTGGAACTTTGCTACTCCAAAGACAGCATTCCATTCCAAGTGTGTTATTCCAATCTCATTTTTCTACTGTAGCATACCCCTTTATTTTTTTTCCTGGGTTAACATTTCAGCCATTAGTACCAAGAGGAAAGAACTTTGAATTCTAAACACAATGTCACCCACTGTTGCCTGGATCCTCCAAGCCACATCCCTCCAGTGAAGTTCCTCAAGGCAATGCTTCTCTGTTTCAGGACATAAAGCCCTAGCTCCATCAAGGCTTTCTCTCCATGGAGGACTCTGACTGAATAGCATCTGCCTTGTAATTTGAGACCCTATTTAAGTCCGCCTCAAATCCTAAAATTAAATCTTCCTTCCCTGATCACATTCCATCTTCTACTTTCTTCAATCCCACATGAAATCGTGTCTGCAAGAAATGCAGTTAGTTGCAATAGCAGCTTGAATTCTAGCAGAAACTTTCCCAGCCTCAAAACAAATATCCCATCCTCATACAGGCAAGATCATTTTAGGGACATGTAGGATATTTCTCAAGGAAAATGCTCTGTCAGCAGACTGAGATGTTATTACCAGTTGTTCAGGTAGAGGTTAGCCTCCCAGTTCCCAGTCTTTTCCATATACTTTTATTTTTTTTTAATCTTCCAAGAACATTTGTTTATTTAACCTCCTCTTCCTCCTCCCAATAGCACTTAGTATGAACACAGCATTGTTCTGAGGGCTTTAAGAATATTAACATGTTTAATTCCCACCCATGAAGTAGATCCTAGTATTATCCTCATTTTAGAGTGGAGGAGCCTGAGGTTCATAGAGAGGTTAAGAGACTTGCCCAGGGCCACACAGCTGGGATGTGGTGGGGCTGAGAATTGAACCCTGGCAACCTAGCCCAGAACCTTGAACATACCACCCTGAGCTCTGCCCACAGACAGATTCATGCTGATGTGAGAGCTGGGCAGCAGTGGGCCCTGGTGCTCTGTGTGGAGTCATCCTCACTGCCCCTCACACAGCCTGGTGGGGCTGGTACTGCCTTTCCCAGCATACCCCTCCCTCACTGACTGGGCTGCCAAGCCCCTTTGGTCCAACATAGGCCTCTCGAGAGCATTGGCCACCAGCAGGTCCACCAGGAGATGCTGTGGTCCTATGTGAGCCACTGCGTGTTTCTTAGGCAGCTCCTGCCTGCCTGCACTTTTCTCCCTCCCTTTGCCAGACAGACTGGCATTTTCCATCCCATTCATGCACCGTGGGTAGTCACCCCTTCCGTGGAAGGGCAGTGACCTGTGGGAAGCTACAGTCAGATGAGGAGGCTTAGGGCAAGGCTCCCTCCAGGAAAACGGGCTCTCCTTCTATCTCCTTTTTTTCCTTTTCTTTCTAAAGGATCCTAAGGGCAGAGGAGGTTGGGGTGGGATTTGAGGGGTGTTGGGAAAGGCCTGAGCTTCCTCCCTTCACCAAAGTTTCACCTGAAATCCCATCTGCACCCCTTAATTTATGTCTTGCTGGCTTTGATCATTTTTTAAAATGATGTGCAGAAAAGGCCATGGAATGAGTTCCAAATCAAACTGCCACATGTGTGAGTCAGATCCGCTCTCTGCAGGATCAGTTTTCCTATCTGTAAAATGTTTTCTTATCTGTAAAATAGAGGCCAGAGTGGAGAGGTGTGTTACAGCCCCTTGTCATCATTACAGTAGAAATAACAAGTGTCTTGTAAATAAGCTCATTTGTACCATTTTTTTAGATTGTACATATAAACAAATGAAGTTATTTACAAAACAGAAACAGAGTCACAGATGTAGAAAATATACCTATGGTTATTGGGGGTGGGGGAGAAAGAGGGATAAACTGGGAGATTGGGATTGACACACACACCACTGTATATAAAATGCATAACCAATAAGAACCTACCGCACAGTGCAGGGAACTCTACTCAATATCCTGTAATGATCTATATGAGAAAAGAATCTAAAAAAAGAGTGGATAAATGTATGTGTATAACTGACTCACCTTGCTGTACAGCAAAAACCAACACAACACCATAAATCAACCATAATCCAACAAAATTAATTAAAAAAAAAAAAAGAACAAGCTCTAACAGCACAGTCGGGTGGGCATTGAGTTAAGTGTGGGCATTAGCCTGGGCCAATGTGACCCAGGCATTGAGTTTTTTTTTTTTTTTAACACCTGTATTAGAGTATAATTGCTTTACAATGGTGGGCCAGCCTCCTCTTCACAACAAAGTGAATCAGCTATACATATACATACAGCCCCATATCTCCTCCTTCTTGTGTCTCCCACCCACCCTCCCTATCCCACCCCTCTAGGTGGTCACAAAGCACCGAGCTGACCTCCCTGTGCTATGTGGATGCTTCTCACTAGCTATATAGCACAGGGAGGTCCATGAGAGTGTCCATGACACTCTCTCACTTCGTCCCAGCTTACACTTCCCTCTCCCCAGGTCCTCATGTCTATTCTCTATGTCTGCATCTCCATTTCCATCCTGACCCTAGGTTCTTCAGAATTTTTTTTTTTTTTTTAAGATTCCATATATATGTGTGAGCATACAGTATTTATTTTTGTCTTTCTGACTTACCTCACTCAGTATGATGGACTCTAGGTCCATCCACCTCACTACAAATGACTCAATTTCATTTCTTTTAATGGCTGAGTAATACTCCATTGTATATAATATATATATATGTCACATCTTCTTTATCCATTCATCTGTCGATGGACACTTAGGTTGTTTCCATGTCCTGGCTATTATAAATAGAGCTGCAATGAACTTTGTGGTGCATGACTCTTTTTGAATTATGGTTTTCCCAGAGTATATGCCCAGTAGTGGGATTGCTGGGTCATATGGTAATTCTATTTTTAGTTTTTTAAGGAACCTCCATACTCTTCTCCATAATGGCTGTATCAATTTACAATTAGGGAGTGCTCTAATTTAATTCTTTTACATGTAGCTGTCCAGTTTTCCCAGCACCATTTATTGAAGAGGCTGTCTTTTCTCCATTGTATATTCTTGCCTCCTTTATCAAAGATAAGGTGACTATAAGTGTGTGGGTTTATATCTGGGCTTTCTATCCTGTTCCACTGATCTATATTTCTGTTTTTGTATCAGTAACATACTGTCATGATTACTGTTGCTTTGTAGTATAGTCTGAAATCAGGGAGCCTGGTTCCTTCAGCTCTGTTTTTCTTTCTCAAGATTGCTTTGGCTACTCAGGATCTTTTGTGTTTCCATACAAATTGTGAAAATTTTGTTCTAGTTCTGTGAAAAATGCCATTCATAGTTTGAAAGGGATTGCACTGAATCTGTAGATTGCTTTGGGTTGTATAGTCATTTTCTTCTTTGATTCTTCCAATCCAAGAACATGGTATATCTCTCCATCTATTTGTATCATTTTTCATTTCTTTCATCAGGGTCTTATAGTTCTCTGCATACAGGTCTATTGTCTCCTTAGGTAGGTTTTTTCCTAAGGATTTTATTCTTTCAGTTGCAGTGGTAGATGGAAGTGTTTCCTTAATTTCTCTTTCAGCATTAGTGTACATTAATGAAAAAGTTTTCTGTACATTAATTTTGTATCCTGCTACTTTACCAAATTCATTGATTAGCTCTAGTAGTTTTCTGGTGGTATCTTTAGGATTTTCTATGTATAGCGTTATGTCATCTTCAAACAGTGACAGTTTTACTTCTTCTTTTCTGATTTGGATTCATTTTATTTCTTTATCTTCTCTGATTGCTGTGGCTAAAACATCCATACCTATGTTGAATAATCGTGGTGAGAGTGGGCAACCTTATCTTCTTCCTGATCTTAGAGGAAGTGGCTTCAGTTTTTCACCATTGAGAATAATGTTGGTTGTGGGTTTGTCATATATGGCCTTTATTATGTTGAGGTAAGGTCCTGCTATGCCTACTTCCTGGAGTGTTTTAATCATAAACGGGTGTTGAATTTTCTCAAAACATTTTTCTGCATCTATTGAGATGATCATACGAGTATTCTCCTTCAATTTGTTAATATGGTTTATCACATTAATTGATTTCTGTGTACTGAAGAACCCTTGCCTTCATGGGATAAACCCCACTGATCATGGTGTATGATCCTTTTAATGTGCTGTTGGATTCTGTTTGCTGGTATTTTCTTGAGGATTTTTGCATCTATGTTCATCAGTGATATTGGTCTATAGTTTTCTTTCTTTGTGACATCTTTGTCTGGTGTTTTTATCAGGGTGATGGTGGCCTTGTAGAATGAGATTGGGAGTGTTCCTCCCTCTTTAGTATTTTCGAAGTGTTTGAGAAGGATAGGTGTTAGCTCTTCTCTAAATGTTTGACAGAATTTGCCTGTGAAGCCATCTGGTTCTGGGCATCTGTTTGTTGGGAGATTTTAAATCACAGTCTCAATTTCAGTGCTTGTGATTGGTCTGTTTTTATTCTATATTTCTTCCTGGTTGAGTCTTGGAAGGTTGTGCATTTCTAAGGATTTGTTCATTTCCTCCAGGTTGTCCATTTTATTGGCATATATTTGCTTGTAGTAATCTCTCATGATCCTTTGTATTTCTACAGTGTCAGTTCTTTGTTCTCCTTTTTCATTTCTAATTCATTGATTTCAGTCTTCTCCCTGTTTTTCTTGATGAGTCTGGCTAATGGTGTATCAATTCTCTTTATCTTCTCAAAGAACCAGCTTTTAGTTTAATTGATCTTTGCTATCATTTCCTTCATTTTCTTTTCATTTATTTCTGATCTGATTTTTATGATTTATTTCCTTCTGCTTACTTTTTTTTTTTTTTTTTTTTTTTTTTTTTTTTTCTTTGTTTGTTTGTTTTAGGTTGTTTATTGGAGATATATCCTGTTTCTTAAAGTAGGATTGTATTGCTCTAAATTCCCTGATAGAACTGCTTTTGCTGCATCCCATAGGTTTTGGTTCATTGTGTTTACTTTGTCATTTGTCTTTAGGTATTTTTTGATTTCATCTTTGATTTCTTCAGTGATCTATTGGTTATTAAGTGTGTATTGTTTAGCCTCCATGAGTTTGTATTTTTTATAGATCTTTTTCTATAATTGACATCTAGTCTCATAGCGTTGTGGTCAGAAAAGATACTTGATACAATTTCAATTTTCTTAAATTTACCAAGGCTTGATTTGTGACCCAAGATATGATCTATCCTGGAGAATATTCCATGAGCACTTGAGAAAAATGTGTATTCTGTTGTTTTTGGATGGAATGTCCAATAAATATCAATTAAGTCCATCTTGTTTAATGTGTCGTTTAAAGCTTGTGTTTTCTTATTTATTTTCATTTTGGATGATCTTTCCATTGGTGGAACTGGGGTGTTAAAATCCCCTACTATGATTATGTTACTGTTTATTTCCCCTTTTATGGTTGTTAGCATTTGCCTTCTGTATTGAGGTGTTCCTATGTTGGGTGCATAACTATTTACACTTGTTATACCTTCTTCTTGGATTGATCCCTTGATCATTATGTAGTGTCCTTCTTTTTCTATTGTAATAATCTTTATTTTAAAGGCCATGTTTTCTGATATGAGAATTGCTACTCCAGCTTTCTTTTGATTTCCATTTCCATGCAATACCTTTTTCCATCCACTCACTTTCAGTTTGTATGTTTCACTAGGTCTGCACTGGGTCTCTTGTAGACAGCATATATACAGGTCTTGTTTTTGTATCCATTCAGCCAGTCTATGTGTTTTTTTTGTTTTTTTTTTAACATCTTTATTGGGGTATAATTGCTTTACAATGGTGTGTTGGTTTCTGCTTTATAACAAAGTGAATCTGTTATACATATACATATGTTCCCATATCTCTTCCCTCTTGTGTCTCCCTCCCTGCCACCCTCCGGATCCCACCCCTCCAGGCAGTCATAAAGCACCGAGCCGATATCCCTGTGCTATGCGGCTGCTTCCCACTAGCTATCTACCTTACGTTTGTTAGTGTATATATGTCCATGCCTCTCTCTCGCCCTGTCACAGCTCACCCTTCCACCTCTGCATATCCTCAAGTCCGTTCTCCAGTAGGTCTGTGTCTTTATTCCTATATTACCCCTAGGTTCTTCATGACATTTTTTTCCCCTTAAATTCCATATATATGTGTTAGCATACGGTATTTGTCTTTCTCTTTCTGACTTACTTCACACTGTATGACAGACTCTGGGTCTATCCGCCTCATTACAAATAGCTCAATTTCATTTCTTTTTATGGCTGAGTAATATTCCATTGTATATATGTGCCACATCTTCTTTATCCATTCATCCGATGATGGGCACTTAGGTTGTTTCCATCTCTGGGCTATTGTAAATAGAGCTGCAATGAACATTTCGGTACATGACTCTTTTTGAATTTTGGTTTTCTCAGGGTATATGCCCAGTAGTGGGATTGCTGGGTCATATGGTAGTTCTATTTGTAGTTTTATAAGGAACCTCCATACTGCTCTCCATAATGGCTGAACCAATTCACATTCCCACCAGAAGTGCAAGAGTGTTCCCTTTTCTCCACACCCTCTCCAGCATTTATTGTTTCTAGATTTTTTGATGATGGCCATTCTGACTGGTGTGAGATGGTATCTCATTGTAGTTTTGATTTGCATTTCTTTAATGATTAATGATGTTGAGCATTCTTTCATGTGTTTGTTGGCAGTCTGAATATATTCTTTGGAGAAATGTCTATTTAGGTCTTCTGCCCATTTTTGGATTGAGTTGATTCTTTTTTGATATTGAGCTGCATGAGCTGCTTGTAAATTTTGGAAATTAATCCTTGGCCAGTTGCTTCATTTGCAAATATTTTCTCCCATACTGAGGGTTGTCTTTTGGTCTTGTTTATGGTATCCTATGCTGTGCAAACACTTTGAAGTTTCATTACGTCCCATTTATTTTAGTTTTTATTTCCATTTCTCTAGGAGGTGGGTCAAAAAAGATCTTGCTGTGATTTATGTTGTACAGTGTTTTGCCTATGTTTTCCTCTAAGAGTTTGATAGTTTCTGGCCTTACATTTAGGACTTTAATCCATTTTGAGCTTATTTTTGTGTATAGTGTTAAGGAGTGTTCTAATCTCATACTTTTACATGTACCTGTCCAGTTTTCCCAGCACCACTTATTGAAGAGGCTGTCCTTTCTCCATTGTACATTCCTGCCTCCTTTATCAAAGATAAGTTGACCCTATGTGTGTGCTTGGGTTTACCTCTGGGCTTTCTATCCTGTTCCATTTATCTATCGTTCTGTTTTTGTGCCAGTACCATACTGTCTTGATTACTATAGCTTTGTAGTATAGTCTGAAGTCAGGGAGTCTGATTCCTCCAGCTCCATTTTTTGTTCTCAAGATTGCTTTGGCTATTCGGGGTCTTTTGTGTTTCCATACAAATTGTGAAATTTTTTGTTCTATATCTGTGAAAAATGGCAGTGGTAGTTTGATAGGGATGGCAATGAATCTATAGATTGCTTTGGGTAGTAGAGTCATTTTCACAATGTTGATTCTTCCAATCCAAGAACATGGTATATCTCTCCATCTATTTTTGTATCATCTTTAATTTCTTCCATCAGTGTCCTATAATTTTCTGCATACAGGTCTTTTGTCCTCTTAGGTAGGTTTATTCCTAGATATTTTATTCATTTTATTGCAATGGTAAATGGGAGTGTTTTCTTGATTTCACTTTCAGTTTTTTCATCATCAGTGTATAGGAATGCCAGAGATTTCTGTGCATTAATTTTGTATCCTGCTACTTTACCAAATTCATTGATTAGATCTAGTAGTTTTCTGGTAGCATCTTTAGGATTCTCTGTGTTTAGTATCATGTCATCTTCAAATAGTGACAGCTTTACTTCTTCTTTTCCGATTTGGATTCCTTTTATTTGCTTTTCTTCTGATTGCTATGGCTAAAACTTCCAAAACTAGGTTGAATGAGAGTGGTGAGAGTGGGCAACCTTGTCTTGTTTCTGATCTTAGTGGAAATGCTTTTAGTTTTTCACCATTGAGGATGATGTTGGCTGTGGACTTGTCATATGTGGCCTTTATTATGTTGAGGAAATTTCCCTCTATGCCTAGTTTCTGGAGGGTTTTTATCATAAATGGGTGTTGAATTTTGTTAAAAGCTTTCTCTGCATCTATTAAGATGATCATATGGTTTTTCTCCTTCAATTTGTTAATATGCTTTATCACATTGATAGATTTGCATATATTGAAGAATCCTTGCATTCCTGGAATAAACCCCACTTGATCATTGTGTATAATCCTTTTAATGTGCTGTTGGATTCTGTTTGCTAGTATTTTGTTGAGGATTTTTGCATCTATGTTCATCAGTGATATTGGCCTGTAGTTTTCTTTCTTTGTGACATCCTTGTCTGGTTTTGGTATCAAGGTGATGGTGGCCTCGTAGAAGGAATTTGGGAGTGTTTCTCCCTGTGCTATATTTTGGAAGAGTTTGAGGAGGTTAAGTGTTATCTCTTCTCTAAATGTTTGATAGAATTCGCCTGTGAAGCCATCTGGTCCTGGGCTTTTGGTTGTAGGAAGATTTTTAATCACAGTTTCAATTTCAGTGTTTGTGATTGGTCTGTTCATATTTTCGATTTCTTCCTGATTCAGTCTTGGCACATTGTGCATTTCTAAGAATTTGTCCCTTTCTTCCAGTTTTCCATTTCATTGGCATAGAGTTGCTTGTTGTAATCTCTCATGATCTTTTTTATTTCTGCAGTGTCAGTTGTTACTTCTCCTTTTTTATTTCTATTTCTATTGATTTGAGTCTTTATCCTTTTTTTCTTGATGAGTCTGGCTAATAGTTTATCTATTTTGTTTATCTTCTCAAAGAACTAGCTTTTAGTTTTATTCATCTTTGTTATTGTTTCGTTCATTTCTTTTTCATTTATTTCTGATCTGATTTTTATGATTTCTTTCCTTTTGCTAACTTTGGGTTTTTTTTGTTCTTCTTTCTCTAATTGCTGGAGGTGCAAGGTTAGGTTGTTTATTCGAGATGTTCCCTGCTTCTTAAGGTGGGCTTTTATTGCTATAATCTTCCCTCTTAGAACTGCTTTTGCTGCATCCCTTAGGTTTTGGGTCATTGTGTCTCCATTGTCATTTGTTTCTAGGTATTTTTTTTTTAATTTCCTCTTTGATTTCTTCAGTGATTACTTCGTTATTAAGTGGTGTATTGTGTAGCCTCCATGTGTTTGTATTTTTTACAGATCTTTTCCTGTAATTGATATCTAGTCTCATGGTGTTGTGGTCGGAAAAGATACTTGATAGAATTTCAATTTTCTTAAATTTACCAAGGCTTGATTTGTGACCCAAGATATGATCTATCCTGGAGTATGTTCCATGAGCACTTGAGAAAAATGTGTATTCTGTTGTTTTTGGATGGAGTGTCCTATAAATATCAATTAAGTCCATCTTGTTTAATGTATCATTTAAAGCTTGTGTTTCCTTATTTATTTTCATTTTGGATGATCTGTCCATTGGTGAAAGTGGGGTGTTGAAGTCCCCTACTATGAATGTGTTACTGTCGATTTCCCCTTTTATGGCTGCTAGTTTTTGCCTTATGTATTGAGGTGCTCCTATGTTGGGTGCATAAATATTTACAATTGTTATATCTTCTTCTTGGATCGATCCCTTGATCATTATGTAGTGTCCTTCTTTGTCTCTTCTGATAGTCTTTATTTTAAAGTCTATTTTGTCTGATATGAGAATTGCTACTCCAGCTTTCTTTTGGTTTCCATTTGCATGGAATATCTTTTTCCATCCCCTTACTTTCAGTCTGTATGTGTCTCTAGGTCTGAAGTGGGTCTCTTGTAGATAGCATATATATGGGTCTTGTTTTTGTATCCATTCAGCCAATCTGTGTCTTTTGGTGGGAGTATTTAGTCCATTTACATTTAAGGTAATTATTGATATGTATGTTCCTATGCCCATTTTCTAAATTGTTTTGGGTTCGTTATCATAGGTCTTTTTCTTCTCTTGTGTTTCTTGCCTAGAGAAGTTCCTTTAGTATTTGTTGTAAAGCTGGTTTGGTGGTGCTGAACTCTCTCAGCTTTTGCTTGTCTGTAAAAGTTTTAATTTCTCCATCAAATCTGAATGAGATCCTTGCTGGGTAGAGTAACCTTGGTTGTATGTTTTTCCCTTTCATCACTTTAAATATGTCTTGCCACTCCCTTCTGGCTTGCAGAGTTTCTGCTGAAAGATCAGCTCTTCACCTTATGGGGATTCCTTTGTATGTTGTCATTTTTCCCTTGCTGTTATTAATATTTTTCCTTTGTGTTTAATTTTTGATAGTTTGATTAATATGTGTGTTGGCCTGCTTCTCCTTAGATTTATCCTGTATGGGACTCTCTGTGCTTTCTGGACTTGATTGAAAACTTTCTTTTCCCATATTAGAGAAGTTTTCAACTATAATATCTTCAAATATTTTCTCAGTCCCTTTCTTTTTCTCTTCTTCTTCTGGGACCCCTATATTTTGAATGTTGGTATGTTTAATTTTGTCCCAGAGGTCTCTAAGACTGTCCTCAATTCTTTTCTTTCTTTTTTCTTTATTCTGCTCTGCAGTAGTTATTTTTAGTATTTTATCTTCCAGGTTACTTATCCGTTCTTCTGCCTCAGTTTTTCTGCTATTGATTCCTTCTAGAGAATTTTAAATTTCATTTATTGTGTTGTTCATCATTGTTTGCTTACTCTTTAGTTCTTCTAGGTCCTTTTTAATCATTTATTTTATTTTCTCCATTCTATTTCCAAGACTTTGGATCATCTTTACTATCATTACTCTGAATTATTTTTCAAGTAGGTAGACTATTTCCTCTTCATTTGTTTGGTCTGGTGGGTTTTTACCTTACTCCATCTGCTGTGCATTTCTCTGTCTTCACGTTTTGATTAACCTACTGTGTTTGGGGTCTCCTTTTCACAGGCTGCAGGTGTCTAATTCCCATTGTTTTTGGTGTCTTCCCCTAGTGGCTAAGGTTGTTTCAGTGGGTTGTGTAGGCTTCTTGGTGGAGGAGACTAGTGCCTGTGTTCTTGTGGATGAGGCTGGATCTTATCTTTCTGATGGGCAGGGCCACACCCAGTGGTGTGTTTTGGGGTGTCTGTGACCTTACTATGATTTTAGGTAGCCTCTCTGTTAATGGGTGGGGTTGTGTTCCTGTCTTGCTAGTTGTTTGGCATAATGCGTCCAGTACTGTAACTTGCTGGTTGTTGAGCGGAACTGGGTCTTATTGTTGAGATGGAGATCTCTGCTAGAGCTTTCACTGTTTGATGTTATGTGGCCAGGAGGTCTCTGTTGGACCCATGTCTGATCTCTGCTCCCCCACTTCAGAGGCCCAGGCCTGATACACGGCCAGAGCACCAGGACCCTACCAGCCACACAGTCAGGTATGTGACAACTTTCTTGGCTGTTGGGAAGTGTGAGCTCTTCTGTCAGCATTCAGTAGGTGTTCTGTAGGAGTTGTTCCTCATATAGATGCACTTGTTGTGCATTTGTAGGGAGGAAGGTGATCTCCATGTCCCACTCCTCTGCCATCTTGAAGGTCTCCTATTCCATATATTCTTAATCTTCTGAGCCATGCAAGACCATATTTGGCTGGGGAGATAACTGTATTACATCTGAAACTGAAAATACAATTAATTACAATATCATGGCCTATTATATTTAATACTATTAATATTCCATTATGAAATCAGTGCTTTATAAAAATTATTGCAGTATTACAAAGAATTTTTTATACTTGGTAAAAATGACAGATGAAACACCCATATTAACCTTGAGTCCCTCCCGAATTCCCATATAATATAAATAACATAATTTTTTTGAAAGCATAATCTCATAAAGGAAAAGGAAAGAAATTAACAACATTCAGAAGCTGAAAGCAGAAGTGTGAGAGGTATCTGACTTAGTATATAGAGAAAAACTGGAAAAAGCTTAGAAATCACCAAGGAGCCCCAGAAGTTGTCAGCAACATGTCTTCTGGAAGTCAGAGTGAAGATGGTGTTAAAAACAGAAAGATCTAAAACTGGAAGAAAAATATTAGGAAAAGTTTTTAAGAACATTAGGAAAATAAAAACAATATATTAGGGCAATGAATGTTGGCTTTTAGTATCAATACTGGGTACTCTGGCAATAAAAATTTCCCACCCCAACTCTGCAGCTGGGGGCCTGCCCCTTCCTTATCCATGCAGAAGAGGGTAAACTAAAGTATGACTATAGAAACCACAGTTGACAGCAGGTATGTGTACATAAAAGAAAGGAATTAAATGAATATATATTAAATAGTGAGACAACCAGCCCTCTTCTCTCTCTCATGTCCACAGGATTACTGGCTAGACCAACACCTTCTTACCAGGACATTGGATAGGTCCTCTGAGGAATCTGATTAGCTCCAGAGAAAGATGTATGGAACCTGATATCAGAAAGGCTGCAAAAAAACAGCCCAGAGAGATGATCTTTCAGAGAAGCTCATATCTCAATCCATATTTATAGTGTTGCAATGAGCTTTCTAGACAGAAACAAAGCAACTGAGGATCAGCAGGAGTACAAGGAAAACCACTAAGATGAAACTTAAAGGCCAAAACAGAGAAAAAGGAAGTAGGAAATGGAGAAAACCATGAAGGGAGATAAAAATTCAAAATTTATTGTAATATAAATATAATATAAATTAAACAAATATATTTTAATCTATATATAAACTGAATCTAATATAAATATGTAAAATTAAATGTATGAAATATTTTATAAAAGCAAAAAGACTGACAAATGAAAAAATTACCATGAAGAGTGGGTGCATGGAACTCAGTTTTAGAGCTTGAGTGTATTACAGAACTTTTGAATAAGCATGCAGTACAAATGCCTCCTTCTTTAATCATTTTTTGAGATTGGGAGGGTTAATTTCCTCCTTTGTGTCCCTCATTTGTAATATAGGGATAATAGAATATATCTCTTCTCAGTGTTTTGTGGATTGAGAAATTAATGTAAAAGTCTGAGGATGGATTTTGTTGAATAGGAGATAGTTTTGATAGTTATTATTTATTATTACTGTTATTGTTACTATTATTAGTCTTAGTAAAACAAAATTAAAATTAATCAATTTATCATTGTCAGTATAAAAATCCATATTATCTATAAATACTTGTATATTTCTGACAACAAACAAGAAATCATGGACTCTCCTAGAATAGAGGTAAGTGCATTTTGAAGCCAGGAGAGGTCCTACTCACTTCCATCTCTCCATTGCTCAATTAATGGTGTTAGACTGAATTCATTAATCTTCAGAGCAGGAAAGGCTGGAGAACACAAGGAATATATGTACAAGATTCAAAGAACACAGAGAATGTAAGAGGGTTCCATCACACTTCAGAGAGCCCACACTTGCCCTCCCTGACCCTGCTTTCACTCTCCACCCAACTTCAGAGCACAGTGGACTTTGAGAGATGTACATTCATGGAGTGTTCAGCCCCTCCCTGGAGTATTCTATTCTACCAAGCCTTCATCAGGTGCCTTGAGACACATTCACAGGTGTAAACTGAATGAGATGATATGGTTGAAACACGACAGATCTGCTCAGCATTGAGAATAAAAACAAAACAAATAAAAAGGTAAAACTCAAAGGAAATGTCCTAATGTAGCAGAAGCAGAGATTACTATCTAAAGCACAGCTACAGCTATAGCCAAATGAATTCTCCATGAGTTAAGGTGATTTTTTTTCCCTGCTGGCATTATTGTCAGCTTTGGCTGATCCCCAGTTTATCCCATGATGTTTTGCTACATTAGTCTGCTGCTACTGTCTCCTACACACCAGAGGTAGCAGCCTTTGAGAAGTAAAACTACTTGACACAATCTGATAAAACAAAGCAAACTGTTCCCTTTCTCAGTGTTTCAGGATGTGAACCCAGGCAAGTTTTAGTCCTATCTGTTCTATTATTTGTTCTCTTTCCTACTCTTTTTGTCCATACTGTAAAAGATGGATATATATCTATATGTCTATAGATATATGTCATAAACATTTATATAAGTATATTCATATCAATAAAAATATACATTTACATTCAAATACTGGAAAGCATCCCTATTACAGAATATAGTGCAAGTTCTGCTGCAAAGAAACAAATAGAATTACTAGGTGGGTGTTTAACTTTTCAAACATAAGCAGAAGGGTTTATCTTTTTTCCAAATAGATATGTCCACACGAAGATTTTCTGTTTTGTTAAATGATAAGATTTGCATCACTGCAGGTGACAACAGAGATATCATGGAGGAAAACGGTACATTGGAAGAGAGTTTAGCCACTATATTCTCCTGCAATTTTGAGAGCTCCTTGTTGTGTAAATAAGCACCAATTTGGGAAATAAAAGACATATTGTAATTTCAGATGTGATTGACACTTAAGAACCCCATCGTCAGTACTTTTAAAATTTGTTTTCAAGGCAAATTATATTTTAAGTTTACATAGATCCATTTTCCACTGCCCTGGGTAGCAAATGTAATGCTACATCCCTGAATTCAAAAGAAGGAAAGACAATAGGCTTTATTCATGATTGATTGCCAGCTCATTCTTCCCAAGGCACTGATTTGCTATTGATACTTTCCAAAATTAAAGTGCAGTTGACCTTTGAACAACATGAGTTTAAACTCAGAGGGGTCCACACATACCGGATTTTTTTCAGTAGTAAATACTACAGTACTACACAATCCACACTTGGTTGAATCTTGAATTGTGGAACTGTTGATACAGAGGATCCACGGACACAGAGGACCAACTCTAAGTTATAAGGAGAGTGCCCCTAAATTCCCCATGTTATTCAAAGGCCAACCAGTAGTACCAGACTTCTGAGCCTTCCACCACCTGATCATGTCTTCTTATCCAGCCACACGTACCCATTTGCTCCAATCTCCCTCCACTATCTCTTCATCTTGTCTTGCCTTTATATGTTTTAACCATTGAGCTAGATATTTTTATAGATTATCATAATACAAAGTCTTACAAAGTATACATTTCAATCTTAAATTTCAACTCATATCTGTCCAAATTTTTCAATATACTATAGTGTGTCTTACTTATAGTTCACAATTTGTGAGATATCTTGGCAATTTTAGATTTTTCCACTTTTATGTGGTTAGAACATACAGTGAGGATATTAAAGGTAAAAGAAAAAATATAGAAAGTCACAGTTATTGCTGTTATTGGCAAGCATGTAATATAATAGATGTTCATTCAGAAATAAAGAAGAAAAGCCACAGAATAATTTAAAGGCTGTTAGTAATCTGGTCCCAAATGACATCACCACAGCCACATGAGAGTCCCTAATGATAAAGACTTTTAAAAGCTCTCTATCAGGCATTTACAGGTCACACAACATCCAAGAACCAAGGCATTCTGGTTTTATATTAAAGAACAAGTGCAATTTAGTGTTAAGACACAATTCAAAATGATGAGGCTAATGGAGTATTTTCAGATATAAACCTGCAAAAGCCTTGGTCATGCATCTTTGCATTGCTGCAGGGTCTACACAGAGAAAGAGAGAAAAACAACCAGGCTGCAGGCTCAGACACATTCTACAGTTGTGCCCATTAACTCTTGGAGAGAATACAGACTCACCATCTAATGATAGCAATTTCCAGTCAATCTAGCAAAAGACATGACCTGTTCTGGGTTTCCTGGAGGTTATAAGAACATTGACTAATTTACTGAGCCACTGTAATAAGATAACCAGATGGAGAAGCTAATGAGCTGAGACAACGACAGTTAAACATTATTTGCTAACATCAGTACAGTGGAAAGTGGAGTATATTATAGGCAAGTACTTACCTTTTAATTAAAATGACACTGTTTTCAGCATTATTTTAATAGAGGAGTTAGGCAGTGTGGACTCAGACTACCAGCCTTATTATTATCATTATTTTTTAAGCCTCTTTTGGGATGACTGAGCAAAGCCAGACAGCCTGAATGTCACAGTATTTTGATCCAGCTGTTTAAAGTCTAGTTTGTTGCTTGTTTAACCCTACCAAGTTAATATTTTAAAGAATAAGAAGCAGTAAAGCAATATTCACAAAGATCGAAAATCTGAGAATTGAAAATAAAACGTTTAAGGATCGTTAGATACAATCTCTACATCTCATCTTTGAATACCTTCTAAGAGTTTTTCAACAAACCATTGAAATTTAAAATATCCCCTTCAGGTTTCTGTTTTTAAGTACTTCTAAGTTGTTTACTAAGCAAGACATGAAGACATTGCCTTAAGCAAATCCATTTCAGTGGCCGAAACTCTTCTACACCCAATTCTGTGATGAATATTACAAACAATCTTGAAAAAACATTCTCATCATCTTACACGCAGAGTCTGATCAAATCCTACTGACCACATGTGTCTTAGTTATTCTCTTGTACCACAAAGTCTTGAAGGTATCTTTCTATCCCCTTCCCTTTACATAGCTTTGGCTTTAATCTTTACCTATGATCTTGTTTCAAACTTTTAGTTTGAACAAATGAAACACATGCTATCCCAGCTTCCCCTTTGCTGACTTATTCTATCCTCCATAGTTTTTCCTGTGTGCTTCATTCACACTTATTTTTAACTCATTCTGTCTCTCTACCCTTACTTTTACTACTTTATCCCTTTCTCTACCCCTCAATTATCCCTTCATTTCTCCCTTGTTCTACTTTCTCTCTTCTTTTCTTCTTTTTTTCCCCCTTCAGTCTTCTGAATTTACTGTTTCATCACTCTTATTTCAGTACTTGGTTTAACTTTTACTTTTCTGGCTTTAAACTTTGAAAGGCAAACACACACTACCAAAACCAGTGATAATAAATACACACACACACAAATAAAAAATCTTTATTTCTCTTTCCTCTTTTCCTTCTTCCCAGAGGTAGATAGAATGTGGTAAGAGCCAGACTGAATTAATCTAACTTTGGCCAACTGAATAGTGTCTGTAAGATTAAAGTTATAATTAAAGAAAAGTAGTACTTTTAGAGACTTAGTTTAAGTGGACTATTTTTCTCTGTGCATTCATTCAGTATGGGAGATAATATTCCACTATAGGTACCTTAAATAACAAAACTATATAGACCTCTTGTGTGGTCTGTGCTGCCACTACTGTATTGATTTGTTCTCCACTATTTTTTTGTAAGTAATCTGTAAAGTACTCACTCTCTAATGTTCTGGACCATGAAGCATTAGCTCACCTTAAGGAAACTGTCATCTACCAACTTCCGAGTCACTTTGCAACTACTGAAGATTGTTAAACCTGACTGGAAGTATTTATCTCCTCTCTTAGTTCTGCTGGTCACTTGTTAACTCTGTGGGTTTAGAGAAGAATGCTAGTTCTATCTACACTTCAGTTTCTCCATCAGAAAATGGAGAAAAACGAGTACTTATGTCACAGGATTACTGAATAAGACTTAATGGCAGAATAAGTAATTTAGATGAAGATTTCTGATGAGGACAACTATAAAAGCTGTATAAAATATTTTAAAAATCCACATGAGGTCATCAGAAAACTAGCAAGTTAGTGAATTATTTTTGAGCCAAGATCCAGGAGTGGTGGATTAGGGAATTAGGGAATTGATCTCATTAGGCCCTCTCTTCCCTTTGAAGACATTTGTTGTTATCAGAGGAAATGGTTGAGAGAGTTAAGAGCTTATAAACACTTTTGAGAACCTCATGTGACAAGTGAGACAAGAATTGGAATTTAGAGTCCACCTAAACAGGGATGCGGTCCTGGAGACACCCCTTTGTTTAAGTTGGAATCTTCAGGGGCTCATACCAGAAAAGTGAACTGGGAATTCACATCCTATTGCAGGGTACTCCAGTTCAAAATTCTCTCCATCTCAATACATGAAATATGAGAGGGTTGCATGCATGTCAATTGCCTAGGAAGGGACTCGCTGGTCATGGGGAAACTAGACCCACTACTGAAGATCTTGCTCTGTCTTTTCCCTATGTGAGTAGAGCATTGTTCTATCCAGTACTCAGCTGCATTGTGTTTTCCTTTATGACTCTGATACCAAGATGCAGTAGGCAGAAGCGCTGAGACTTTTATTCCTGGTGATAGGCAACAGATGTCCTTTGCCAGCAATCCAGATTTCCTCAATTTTTACTTAATGTCCTTCTTCTACTCCAGGATTTTATACAGGATACCACATTATGTTTAGACATCATGTCTTTTTAGGCTCCTCTTGGTGGTGACAATTTCTCAGATTTTCCATGATTTTAATGGCTTTGATAGTTTTGAGGAGTACTGATTATATATTTTGTAAAATGCTCCTTTGTTGGGATTTGTCTAATTTTTCTCTTGTGCTCATATTTAGTTATAGTTTTTTTTGGGAAGAAGATCACAGAAGTAAAGTGCCATTTTCATCTCATCATATCAGTGATATGTGACTTATCTCTGTTAATGTTGACTTGGATCACCTGGCAGAGATAGTGTTTGTGAAGCTTTTCTGTTATAAAGTTATCCTTTTATTCCCCTTTTTCATATCATATTCTATGGAAGGAAGTCTCTATGCTTAGCCCACACATAAAGAGTGGGGAGTTATGCTCTACCTCCTTGAGGAAGAGGTATCTACTCAATTTATTTAGACTCTTCATGGGAAATTTGTCTCTCCTCTCACATGTATTTTTGTTCAATGATTTATGTCAGTTTGAACTTATGGATATTTATTTTGTATTTTGGGTTAAATACAGTACTACTATATTTACTTGTTTCTCAAATTTTTTCCATTTTGGCCATTGGGAACTCTTCTGGCTGACTTCTGTAACCCTTGACATATTCCCTCACCCTGTATGTGTGTGTGTGTGTGTGTGTGTGTGTGTGTGTGTGTGTGTGTGTGTGTGTTTGTGCATTTCCTTACTTTCTGGCACTGAAAGATGCCCAGACTTATTTTGTATAATTCTTGTCCCAGCCCTAGAATAATCCATTTCTTCAAAAAGCCTTGATTCTTTTAATTGGAAAATGGTATTAGAGATCAACATCTGGATGCTAACTGTGGTTATTGCAACTGAGATGTTGTTTCTAGATCCTTCAGTTGATTGAACAAGGAATATGTGTATTATATATATGTATCTTCATATATACACACCTAGAAATATTTATATATGTAACCATGCATCTATATTGATAGACATGAGTTCATACTGATGTCTCCCACTCTAAATCATTACTACATGAATCGTTTTAGTTTCTTACCTTTGCTTATTTGTAAACTCCCAATCCAACAGTGAGAATCACCATCAATTTATTTAATTATTCAATTCACAATACATGTAGAGTAGTATTAGAATTGTTCCCTGTAGGAAACAACTTTGTTAACTAAATACAATGTTTATTCTATTTCTTTTGCCTTTAGTCTTACTGATTCTATTCATTTCCAAAGTTATTTAGGTCAACATCTTTCTCCCCATCCCCTTCAGTGTTTTTTTTTTTAATACATGTATAATCAGTAAAATTTTGCATTTTATTCAATAAAATGGCCAGCTAAATGATTTTTTTAATTTGCACACATTAAGATTTATTCCTTGACTGCATGCATAGCTTCTCAGACCTTGACCCCAAGGCAGAAACCACCATCACTCCAGGGAGAAGTGGAGGTAGCTCAGATTTGTGGCTCCAGCCCCTTGGGCCATGGTCCCATTCCCAACCAAGGTGGAGACTGCCATTGCTTTGAGAAGAAACTGAGCTCTCTCAGGGTTCATGTCCCTGAAAGGGCAGCAACTTCTGTCAAGCCTGGAAGAAACCCTGGCTCACACCTTGCTCTGGCTCTAGTGCCTCCAATTCCATCCCTTTGCCTCACCAAGGTGGCTGTAGTCAGTGCACTCTGGTAGAAAACATGGCCAGTGACTTCAATCCAGCTATCCCCCCGAAACCATTGAACATATGCAGACTGCACAGGGATGCTCCCACATAAGAATACACCTCCAAGACCAGGATAGGTAACAGTTTAACTTAATTTTGTAGAGACAAACAGAGAAAGTCAAACAAAATGAGAAGTCAGAGGAATATGTTCCAAAGAAAAGAAGAAGATAAAACCGCAAGAAAAAAAAAAAGCTAATAATAAAAGAGAGATAAATAATTTACTTGATAAAAAGTTTAAAGCAGGAGGGGGATCAAGATGACAGAATAAGACGATGTGGAGTTCACCCCCCACCCACCAACAAACACATAAAAAAATACATCTTAATATGGAACAATTCTCATGGAAAGTTAAGTGGAAACTGGCAGAAGAACTCCTATGCAAACAAACTAGAAAGAGTTCCATATAATGGGTAGAACAACAACCAAAAAAGGCATCAGGTCAGGACCTGTGCCTCTGGGAGGGATTTGTAAGTAGAGAAGGTCTACATGGGTGGACCCTCATCCTGGAGAGTGAGCAGGCTGAGCTAAAATCTGGCATCCCAGGCCTGGAGGCCTGCATCAAGGAAACAAGCCCCCTTGCCTGCTAGGAAATCCAATGAGACAGATAAAAGGGCTGGAGAAGCCTAGGTACTAATCGTGAGGAGTGCACACATGTTAGGTTGCTAACAATCAGGCAGGAGAAAGCTTTGTACTATTGGCTGCCACCTCACTGCACTTTCCAGTCTGAAGAGACAGACACCTCAGCCTCACTCACTCTGCACCACAGCCTGGCATGAGATCTGGGTAAAGACTTGATCTATGTATACAGAGACAGACTGGGGCAATATGGGTATAATTCACACAAAGCCATGGACCCCAGTGCTACACACTGGGCAACAGGTGTAGCCCCAGGGACATTGTCAGAGAGCACACAGGACAGTGCCACAAGGTCTTGCACAGCTAACTGTTGAATCTCCAGCAGACAAGTCCTGGGAGAAGACTCCATAGAGCTAAGCAGAAAGACAGCCTGCAGAGTCTGGGGAGTGGTCCAGCTGGAGCAGGATCAGCCATTGTCAGCATGCTCAGGAATATACAGTTGTTCCTCTCCCAGCCAGAGCACTCAGACGAAATCACTCCACACTACAGCTTAGCACTAGATCTGGGGAAGATAGGTCCTGGGAGAAGTCTGCCACAGAGGCAGCCCAGATCTCAGGTGACAGCACAGGCACCTCAATGTCTTCAACAACACCCTAATCTCTGGCCCAGTCTATTCCACACCACATATTTGCACTAGATCTGGGACAACACAACAGAGAAAGTGACATGACCATGGGCTACTTTTGAATGTAACTGCTTATGCCTACACAGGCAGAGTATAGGTCCTTTGTGACTTCATGGGCCTCACTTGCTTCAGCAATCATCTCCTTTGTGGCAGGCCATATGCTCAGGGTAAGGAAGCCTGATTTAACATGACTCTCAGAGCTTCTACCTCAACAACTGGAGAGCAGACACCACCCCAAACAGGTGGTAATAGCCACAGAAGAGAGAGGGAACCTTACCTCACACCCAGCATGGGTTCTAGATCCTACAACACTAACAGCACCCCATATTAAGGGGACAATGACCAGCACACCCTGAAGGAAGACTTGGCTGGTGTCTATACCAAAATCAACCCTTGCACCAAAAATACTGGACACACACAGGCTGCACAGGGACAGTCTCACATAAAAACACCCCTTCAAGACCACAGTAGGTGGGACTTCCCTGGTGGCACAGTGGTTAAGGCCCTGTGTCCCAATACAGAGGGCCCAGATTTGATCCCTGGTCAGGGAACTAGATCCCATGTGCATGCCACAACTAAGGAGCCCACATGCTGCAACTAAGGAGCCCACCTGCCACAACTAAGACCCAGCACAACCAAATAAATAAGTAAATAAATATTTTTTTAAAAGTCCACAGTAGGTAACTGATTCTACTAAATTCATAGAAACAGAGAAAGTTAAGTAAAATGAAAAGGCAGAGGAACTACTCCCAATTAAAAGAACAAGTGAAATCCCTTGAAAGAACAAATAATCAAATAGTTCATCAGTCTACTACACCCCAAGTTCAAAAAGGAAGTGATAAAAATGCTAACTGAATTAAGAAAGATTATTGGTAGAAACACAGATTATTGTAACAAGGAACTAAAAGCTACAGTATAAATATGAAACAGTGAAAAATAAAAAATTTAATTCTCAAGACAAAAAAACAATCAAGATGCAATGAATATCAGACAAAATGACACAGAAGAACAAATAAGTGATCTGGGAAAATAATGGAAATCACCCAAGAACAGTAGACAGAAAGAAATTTTTTTAAAAAATGAAAGCAACTATAAGATCTATGGAAAATATAAAACATGCCAACCTATGCACAATAGGGGTTCCAGAAAGAGGAGAGACAGAGAGATGGGGAACAAAAATATATCTGAAGAAATTGTGGTTGAAAACTTTTTAAATCTAAGAAGGAAACAGACACCCAGGTATAGGAAGTACAGAGGGTTCCAAGCAAGGTAAACCCAAACAGATCCAGACCAAGACAAATCATAATTAAAATGTTAAAAGTTAACAATAAAAACAGGATTCTAAAGGCCATAGGAGAGAAAACAGTCAATTAAAATGGAAGCCCCATATGGCCATCAACTGACTTTTCAGCAGAAAATTTGTAGGCCATAAGGGAGTGTCATGATATATTCAAAGTCCTGAACAGGAAAACCCTGCAACCTAGAATGTTCTACCCATCATGATTATCATGTAGAAGAGAAGGAGAGATAAAGAATTTCACAGACAAAGAAAAACTAAAAGAATTCAGCAATTCTAAACCTACTCTAAAAGAAATATTGAAGCCTCTCCAAATAGAAGGGAAGCAAGAACACATAGGAAAGTGAAAATCACAATAGGAAAGGCCAATATATAAAAGGATTGAAGATCACATAAATAAGCCAGGACAGATTAAAAAATGATAAAAACTTGTAAAAGTGACTATAACTAAAATTAGCAATAAAAGTATAAGCATGAATATGTAAAATAAGACATCAAAATCACAAAATGTGGTGGAAAGGAGTATAAAAATGTAGATCATTTTTAATATGTTTGAACTTGAATGACTATCAACTTAAAGAAATTAGATATAGTTATAGGTCAACATACTTGAAAACCAAGGTAACCACAAATTGAAAACACAAATAGATTCGCAAAAACTGAACAGAAAGGAACTCAAGCATACTACAAAAGAAAGGCATCAAACTGCAAAAGGAAAAACAAAAAGAAGAAATGATCAAAGAAGAACTAGCAAAACAACTGAAAAGCAAGGATTAAAATGGCAATAAGTACATGTATATAAATAATTACTTTAAATGTCAATAGATTAAGTGCTCCTATCAAAAGACAAGTGGCATATTAAATAAAAACCAAAAATGTATAATATGCTACCTACAAGGGACACACTTCAGGCTGAAAGGTACACACAGACTGAAAGTGAGGGGATGAAAAAAGATATTTCATTCAAATAGAAATGACAAGAAAGAGGGGGGTCACTATACTCATATCAGAAAAATAGACTTTGAAACAAAGGCCATAAAGAAAAACAAAGAAGGGCATTATGTAATGATAAAAAGATCAGTATCAAGAAGAGATTATTACTTGTTAACATATATGCACATAATATAGGAGCAGCTAAATATATAAAACAAATATTAACAGATATAAAGTGAGAAACTGACAAGAATACAATAATAGCAGGAGACTTAAACACCCCTTTGACATCAACGGACAGATCATCCAAACAGAAAATCAATAAGGTAACAGAAGTCCTAAATGACACTGTAGACCAGTTGGACTTAATTAGTATCAACAGGACACTACATCCAAAAACAACAGAATACACATTCTTTTCAAGTGCTCATGGGACTTTCTCTAGGACAGAAGAAATATTAGGACACAAAAAAGGTTCAACAAACAAGATAATAGACCACAGTGACATGAAACTAGAAATCAACCACAGAAAGGAAAATGGGAAAATACTAAACACACAGAGACCAAACAACATGCTATTAAAAGACCAATGGGTCAATGATGAAATCAAATAAATAAAAAATTTAATACTTCAAGACAAACAAAAATGAAAACACAACCTGACAATTTCTATGCAATGCAGCAAATGCATTTCTAAGAGGGAAGTTCATAACTATACAAGCCTTCCTCAAGAAATACAAAAAAAATCTCAAATAAGCAATCTAATTTACTGCCTAAAATAATTAGGAAAAGAAGAACAAATAGAACCTGAAATAAGCAGAAGGAAGGTAATAATGAAGATCAGAGAGGAAATAAATAAAATAGAGATTAAAAAAATGAAAGAAAAGGTCAATAAAACAAATAGCTGGTTTTCTGAAAAGAAAAAATTTACAAACATCTAGCCAGGCTCACCAAGAAAAAAAGAGGGAGGACCCATCTGAACAAAATAATAAATGAAAGAGGAGAAATAACAACTGTTACCACAGAAATTAACAAATCATAAGTTAAATACCAACAAATTGGACAACCAAGAAGAAAAACTGGACAAGTTTATAAAAACGTACAGCCTACCAAAACTGAGTCAAGAGAAAACAGATAATTTGAACAGACCAATCACTAGAAGTGAAACGGACTCTGTAATAATAATAATAATAATAATAATAATAATAATAATAATAATAATAATAAAACTCCCAGCAAGCAAAATCAGGACCAAAAGACTTCAGTGGGCAGTTCTGCCGAACATACAAAGAACTTATACCTATTCTTCCCAAACTATTCCAAAAATTGAAGAGACTGAACACTCTCAAATTAATTCTATGAATCCACCATCACCCTGATATCAAAATCAGACACAGACACTACAAATAAACAAAAATTGCAAGCCAATATCTTTGAATACATATGCAAAAATCCCCCACAAAATATTAGCAAATCAAATCCAACAATACATAAAAAGGATCATACAATATGATCAAGTCAGGTTCATTCCAGAGTTGCTAGTATGGTTCGCCATACACAAATCCATGAATGTGATACACCACATTAACAAAAGGAAAGACAAAAACTGAAAGATTATGTCCATAGATTCAAAAAAAGCATTTGACAAAGTTCACCATCCAATTATGATAAAAACTCTCATCAAAGTGTGTATAGAGGGAACATACCTCAACATAATAAAAACCATTCATGAAAAATCCATACCCAACCTGACACTCAATTGTGAAAATCTGAAAGCCTTCCCCCTAAATTCAGGAACAAGACAAAGATGCCCACTCTCACTATTTCTATTCAACATAGTATTGGAAGTCCTAGTCACAGCAAGCAGACAAGAAAAAAATAAACAAATAAATGGTATTCAAATTGGAAGGGAAGAGGTAAAAATGTCATTATTTGCAGATGATATGATATTCTATATAGAAAACTCTAAAGTCTCCACCAAAAAATATTAGAATAAATAAATTCAGTAAACTTACAGAATAAAAGATTAATATACAGAAGTGTGTTTCTTTTCTACACCCTAATAATGAACTATCAGAAAGAGAAATGAAGAAAAAATACTATTTAAAATCACATAAAATAATAAAATATCTAGGAATAAATTTAAGGAGGTGAAATACTTATACTCTGATAACTATAAAACATTGATGAAGGAATTTGAAAATAATAGAACGAAATGGAAAGATATTCTGTGTTCTTGGATTTGAAGAATAAATATTGTTAAAATGTCCATTTTACTCAAAGTAATGTACAGATTTAATACAATTCTTATCAAAATACACTTGCCATTTTCTCATAGAACTAAACAAATAATCCTATATATATATGAAACCATGAAAAATCCAGTTGCCAAAGCCAACTTGAGAAAAATAGACATAGCTGGATCATGCTCCCTGGCTTCACACTGTAATACTATGCTACAGTCATCAAAACTGTATGGTACAAAAACAGACATGTATGGTACAAAAACAGACATACAGATCAATGGAACAGAATAGAGAGTTCAGAAATAAACCCATGTATCCACCATCAATTAATCTACAACAAAGGATGCAAGAATATACTATAGAGAAAAGACTGTCTCTTCAATAAGTGGTGCCGGGAAAGCTGGAGAGCTACACGTAAAAGAATGAAATTAGAATGAAATTAGAATACTTTTTCATATTATATTTTCATATTATAGACAAAATAAACTCAAAATGGATTAGATTAAAAACCTAAGTGTAAAACTGAAAATCACAAAATTCCTAGAAGAAATAGGCAGAACAGTCTGACATAAATCATAGCAAAGTTTTAGTTTTGGATTCATCTAATGCAAAAGACACAAAAGCAAAAATAAACAAATGGTACCTAACTAAACCTAAAAACTTTTGCACAGTAAAGGAAACTGTGAACTAAGTGAAAATACAATCTACTGAATGAGAGAAAATATTTGCAAATGGTATGACCAATAAGTGATTAATATTCAAAACATGTAAACAGCTCAACTTGGTTAAAAAAAGTTTAGGGGAGTTGGATAGACATTTTTCCAAAGAAGACATACAGATGGCCAACAGGCACATGAAAAATGCTCAGCATCACTAATTATCAGAGAAATGCAAATCAAAACCACAATGAGATATCACTTCACACCTGTCAGAATGGTTTTCTTCAATAATTCTACAAATAACAAATGTTGGAAAGGACGTGAAGAAAAGGGAATCCTAGTACACTGTTGGTGGGAATGTAAATTGGTGCACTCACTATGGAAAATAACATAAAGATTCCTCAAAAAACTAAAACACAACTACCATATGATACAGCAATTCCACTCCTGGATATATACCCAAAGAAAATGAAAGCATTAATTCAAAAAGACACATGCACCCTAATGTTAATAGCAGCATTATTTCCAATAACCAAGATAGGGAAGCAACCTAAATGTCCATCAACATACAAATGGATAAAGAAGATATACATACAATGGAATACTACTTAGGCATAAAAATAATGAAATTTTGCCATTGTAACAATGTGAATGGACCTGGAGGGTATTATGCTTAGTGAAATGTCAGAGAAAGATATATACTCTATGTTATCACTTATATGTGGAATCTAAAAAATAAAATTTATGAATGTATAAGAGCACAGAAACAGACTCACAGATACAGAGGACAAACTAGTGGTTACCAGTGGAGAAAGTGAAGGGTGGATGGGCAAGATAGGGGTAAGGGATCATGAGATACAAACTACTAGGTATAAAACAAATAAACAATATATTGTACAGCACATGAAAATAAAGCCATTATTTTTAATAAATTTGAATGAAATATAAAAATATTGAATTATTATTTTATACACCTGAACCTAATACAATATTGTAAATCAACTATAGTTATAAAAAAAGAATTTATGTGCATCCTTGCCAAAATGGGTATATTTATGTGTTTCAATTTTAACCATCATAGTGTGTGGTGGTAACTCACTGTTGTTTTAATTTTCAATTCTTTGATACATATGATATTAAGCACTTTTACATGTGCTAACTTGCCATCAGTATATGTTCTTTGATTGGGTGTCTGTGGAGATATTTTTGCCTATTTTTTAGTTCAATTATTAGTTTTATTATCGTTGAGTTTTAAGAATTCTTTGTATATTTTGGGTATATATTGTTTATGAGATGTGTGTTTCTCAAATATTTTCTCCCAGTTTATCTCTTGTCCTTTTATCCTCTTAAACATGTATTTTGCATATCAGAAGTTTTTAATTTTAATAAAATAAAATATTCTTTATTAATCATGTTTGGTGTTTCATCTAAAACTCATCACCAAACCCAAGTTCATTTTTTCTTCTATAATTTGATCTAGAAGAATTATAATTTTGCAGGCTACTTTTAGGCCTATGATCTATATTTAGTTAATTTCTGTAAAAAGTGTAAGATCAGCTTCTAGGTTTGGTGTTGTTTTGGGTTTTTTTTGCATATAAACACTGAATTTTTCCAGCACCATTTGTTTGTCAAAGATCAACTGATTATATTTGTGTGGGTCTATTTCTGTGCTATTTTGTTACATGATTCTGTTCTATGTGTCTATTATTTGTCAGTATGACCCTGTCTTAAAAATTATAGCTTTACAGTAAGCCTTGAAATTGGGTAGCACATATTCTACAATTTATTCTTCTTCAGTATTATGTTGTATATTCTAGGTTTTCTGAATTTCTAAATAAACTTAGAAACTGTTTGCCAATATCTACACAACAGTTTATTTAGATTTTGATGAGATTTCATTAAATCTATGTAACAGAGTGGGAAGAATTGAAATCTTAACAAAATCTCTCCTTTTATTTAGATCCTCTTTGATTTCTTTCACTAGTGTTTAATAGTTTTCCATATGTATATCCTGTATAAATTATACAAATTTATACCTAAATACATCATTTGTATGTGTTTGTGCATGCTAATGTAAATGGTATTGTTTTTATTTTCATATTTTATTTGTTCATTGCTGGCATATAACAAAGCAATTGAGTTTTGTACATTAACATTGTATCCTGCAACCTTGCTGTATTTGCTTATTAGCTCTGGAATATTTTTTCAATTCTTTGAGATCATCTACATAGCAACCATATTATCTGAGAATAAAGAGAGTTATAGTTCTTCCTTCTAATCTGTGCACTTTGAATTTCCTTTTTTTTCGTTGTTGTACTATCTAGGTCTTTCAGTACCATGTTGAATAGAAATGGTGAGAAAGTACATCTTGGCTTGTTCTTGATCTTAAAGGGTAAAAATTTTCACTTTAGTTAGTGGATTATAAAACTTATATGCTAAACAAACACTCAGATTGGGTCAGAAACAAAGCACAAATCTGTAGTTTAAAAGAGTCAAAGCTAAAAATAAAATCTTAGAAAGATTAAATATAAAATAATGACTTTTAGAGAGCAATGTTAGGTAATTAGGAGATGCTCCTACCTTCTAATCAGAGAAAAAAATCAGTGCTAATGTCACATCTTGCAGAGAGTAGCTGATCCCTCTACTGCCTCTTGTGGAATCACATGTTTACTCTGAAAGGAGAAGAAAAAAAATCTAACTCCAAAATGATTGAAAACTTTCTCTAACTCTTAAAAACATCTGAGTTTTCTCTGTGACCTGGTTCTATGAGAAAATTTTAGAAAATTTAATGAGAACTTCTGTTGGAATAAGTGAGTCACAGTGAAATAATACATATGAATAAAATATTTAAAAAATAAAAGCAAGCCAAGTACACAATTCAAAAGTAAATTTCCAGTAATTTTATTTCTGTCACTATTCATGAGGCCATCATTCATGTACCAGAAAAGCCTAAAAAAAGAATAATTTTTTATGTTTAGGCTAAAATATTTATACTGTAAAGTTATCCCTCTCTTCCCCAATTTTTCTTTTCTTGATGAAGATAAGAATGTACAAGATTTTTTAAATTATTAATTAAATCACATTTTGTTTAAATGTTTATGTCAAGCATTTTATGATTAACACTAAATGTGAGAGCTTCTTATTAACTGACTTGTTTTGAAAGATTTATGTACTAATATTACAATGGGTAAAACAGATACAATCTGTGTTCTTAATTTAATTTTAGGTTTCTTCTTGTATTGAAAAGATTCTGCACTGTTTCTTGTTTTTAAGAACTGTTAAAAAAGATATTGACAATAATATTGGGAAAAGATTAAGTAAACCAAAACAATTGCAATGAGAGCAAACTATGTCTCTGTCTATAAGGTGTTTATACATTTAAAGAAAGAAGGAAAGGAGGGAGAAAGGAAGGAAGGAAGGAAGAAAGGAAGGAAGGAAGGAAGGAAGGAAGGAAGGAAGGAAGGAAGGGAAGACTTAGAAGGTTAGAATAAAACTATCTTTTGCTATAAAAGTCCCAGACTTGGAAAGGGCCAGACCAGTTTAAAATGGTATCTAACCCAAACTTCTACAGTTCACTCCCCTGACTTCTCATTAAATTACCTATAGAGATGGGAGAAGGGACCACAACGTGAGCAAGAACTAAGACTAGCAGGAATACCAATTTCAACTTCTGAGAAAAAATTAGCAGAAATCATAAAACTGATTAATTTATATAGGGATTGCACTTATCAAAATAACATGTACTGAAACTTTTCATGAAACAACGTAGCAGGCATTTGTCTATTCTCCATCATCTGCTGTCAGTGTCAGAGATACAGAGTTTCTATCATCCAAAGAAACCAGGCAACTCTCTGTTACTGTCATTTTCGTTGTTGCTATCATTCTTTTTTTTTTAATAGATCTTTATTGGAGTATAACTGCTTCACAATACTGTGTTAGTTTCTGTTGTACACCAAAGTGAATCAGCCATATGCATACATATGTCCCCATATATGCTTCCTCTTGAGCCTCCCTTCCATCCTCCCTATCCCACCCATCTTGGTCATTGCAAAGTACCGAGTTGATCTCCCTGTGCTATGCTGCTTCTTCCCACTAGCAAATTATTTTACATACGGAAGTGTATATATGTCGATGCTACTCTCACTTTGCACCAGCTTCCCCCTCCCACCCTGTGTCCTTAAGTCCATTCTCTATGTCTACATCTTTATTCCTACCCTGCAACTAAGTTCATCAGTATCACTTTTTTTACTTTTTAGATTCCATATATATGCGTTAGCATATGGTATTTGTTTTTCTCTTTCTGACTTACTTCACTTGTATGACGGACTCTAGTTCCATCCACCTCACTACAAATGACTCAATTTTGTTTCTTTTTATGGTGAGTAATATTCCATTATATATATGTCCCACATCTTCTTTATCCATTCATCTGTTCATGGACATTTAGCTTGATTCCATGTCCTGGCTATTGTAACTAGTGCTGCAATGAATATTGTGGTACATGACTCTTTTTGAATTATGATTTTCTCAGGGTATATGCCCAGTAGTGGGATTGCTGGGTCATATAGTAGTTCTATTTTTAAGTTTTTAAGGAACCTCCATACTGTTCTCCATAGTGGCTGTATCAATTTACATTCCCACCAACAGTGCTGAAGGGTTATATTTTCACCACACCCTTTCCAGCACGTATTGTTTCTAGATTTATTGATAATGGCCATTCTGACTGGTGTGAGGTGATACACCAATCAGTATGCATTTCTCTAATAATTAGTGATGTTGAGCATCTTTTCATGTGCCTCTTGTCCATCTGTATGTCTTCCTTGGTGAAATGTCTATTTAGGTCTTCCACCCATTTTTTAATTGGATTCTTTGTTTTTTGGATATTGAGCAGCGTGAGCTGCTTATATATTTCAGAGATTAATCCTTTGTCAGTTGCTTCATTTGCAAATATTTTCTCTCATTCTGAGGGTTGTCTTTTCATCTTGTTTATGGTTTCCTTTGCTGTGCAAAAGCTTTTAAGCCCCATTTGTTTTTATTTCCATTACTCTAGGAGGTGGGTCTAAATTATCTTGCTGTGGTTTATGTCAAAGAGTGTTTTCCCTATGTTTTCCTCTAACAATTTTAGTGTCTGGTCTTACATTTAGGTCTTTAATCCATTTTGAGTTTATTTTTGTGTATGGTGTTAGGGAGTGTTCTAACTTCATTCTTTTACATGTAGCTGTCCAGTTTTCCCAGCACCACTTATTGAAGAGGCTGTCTTTTCTCCATTGTATATCCTTGTCCCTTTTGTCATACATTAGTTGACCATAGGTGTGTGGGTTTACCTCTGTGCATTCTATCCTGTACCTTTGACCTATATGTCTGTTTCTGAGTTCTTTTTCCCAGACGTTTTGTGATGCAGGGGTAAGAATATTATTTCTACACATAGGGCCTTAATCCTGCTTTCTCTTACCTACTAATAAATCAGTAGGATCACCAAATTCCAGAAAACACTGGGTAGGATATGAGTAGGGCAGAGTTGGAAAGAGGGCTGTGCGGAGACAAGTTATCCATAACCCAACCAATGTTTAGTCTAAAAGATAATAATACTAAAGACTGGATAGAATAAAAGTATCTGCTTTAGCAACACATCCTAGTATTACAACTGTTAATGTCCCAGATTTGTTTAGGGTATTAGACAATTAGGTAGTGTATAGAAGGAACATTTGATATGTGTGCAGTGAGTATATATAATGAGGTGAAAATTTGTTCAGAAACCAGAATGGTGGATGGCTTATTATAAATCCAGTCAGTGAGACAAAGAAACAAAAACTGATTTTATCTGTAGAATTCAGGAGAAAAGTTCATGAAAATAATGTCTTCAAAAGAGTATAAGAAGAATTAATGTCCTTTGAATTTAAAAATATGACTAGCTTTTCTTAAATCATGGTAAAGATAATTAGAAAGCTTATTTTGAAGAATAAATATCTTAGGCCAGTGGCCCTCAAAGTGTGATCCCCAGACCAGAATTATTAGCATCAATAGGAACTTGTTCGAGTTGTGAATTCTCAGGCTCCATACCAGACCTCCTGAATCAGAAACTCTGGGGCTGAAGTCCAATATTCACTGTATTAAAAAGCCCTTCAGGGGGCTTCCCTGGTGGCGCAGTGGTTGAGAGTCCGCCTGCTGATGCAGGGGACGCGGGTTCGTGCCCCGGTCCGGGAGGATCCCACGTGCCGCGGAGCGGCTGGGCCCGTGAGCCGTGGACGCTGGGCCTGCGCGTCCGGAGCCTGTCCTCCGCAACGGGAGAGGCCACAGCAGTGAGAGGCCTGCGTAACGCAAACCTTCAGGGTATTCTGATACATATTCACTCTGTTTTGATATATATTCAGTTTGATTTAGATTATTTACTTTAGGAGTAAAGAAGTATAATGTAAGAGACATCACATGTCCATATATCTACACATGTGCCTGAATGTGGTCAGCCATACTAATTAAAACAGCATGGAAATAGCACTGAAATAGAAAGACATTCACAGAAAGAGAAGTATGTCCAAGAAAATATTCAAGAATATTGACAAAATGAAGCTGAATCTTTATCTAAAACCATATACAAAAATTATTCAAAATGTATCAAAACCTAAACATAAGAACTAACACTATAAAACTCTTAGAAGAAACCATAGGGGAAAATCTTTATGTTATAGGATTTGGCAATGATTTCTTGGATATGACACCAAAAGCACAGTGTGATGGTTAATTTTGTGTCCACTTGACTGGCTTAAATGATGCCCAGATAGCTGGCAAAACATTATTTCTGGGTGTGTCTTTGAGGGTGTTTCTGGAAAAGACTAGCATTTGATTCAGTAGACTGAGTGAAGAGAATTACCTTCACAAATGAGGGTAGGAGTCATCCAATCTGTTGCTCCCAAATGGAGCAAAATGGTGAAGGAAGGGCAAATTCCCTCTCTCTTTTTGTGCTGGGACATCCATTTTCTCCTGCTTTCTGACATCAGAACTCCTGGTTCTTGCACCTTTGGATTCCAGGACTTATACCAGTGGTCCCATTCTCAGGCTTTTGTACTAAAACTGAATCATACCATCAGCTCTCCTGGTTCTCCAGGTGGCAGAAAGCAGACTGTGGGACTTTCTGGCCTCTGTAACTGTGTAAGCCAGTTCCTATTTTATATATTTATATCTATCTATCTATCTATCTATCTATCTATCTATCTATCTATCTATCGATCATCTATCTATTATGTCTCCTATTGATTCTGTTTCTCTATAGATAGAATCCTAAGGCAGGAAATAACAACAAAATTGATAAATTGGACTAAATGAAAGTTCAAAACTGCATCAAAGGACATAATCAATAGTATAAGGTGAAAAGGCAACGTATAGAATAGGATAGAAATTTTCAAACCATATATCTGATAATGGACTATTATCCAGAGTATATAAGTAACACCTACCACCTAATGACAACAACAAAATCTGATTAAAAAGTGGCCAAAAAGCTGTAGTCAGCATTTCTTCAAAGAAGATATACAAATGGTCAATCATCACATGAGAAGATGCTCAACTTCAGAAATAATTAGAGAAGTGCAAATCAAAACAAAATGAAATATCATGTGATTCCTATTAGGATGGCTATTTAAAAAAAAAATAGACAGTGTTGGTGAGGATGTGGAGAAACTGGAACCTTTATACACAGTTGGTGCAAATGTAAAATGGTAAATCCACTATAGAAGGCAGTATGGTGGTTCCTCAAAAAAATTAAAAGTAAAACTGCAATATAATCCAGCAACTCCACTTCTGGGTATATAACCAAAAGAACTGAAAGCAGAGTCTCAATGAGATATTTGTAGAACCATGTTTATAACAGCATTATTTGAAGTAGCCAATAAGTAGAAGCAACCTGTGTCCATTGATAGATGAGGGGATAATCAAAACATGGTGTGTACATACAATAGAATATTATTCAGCCTTAAAAAGGAAAGAAATTCTGACAAATGTGACAAGATGGATGAACCTTTAAGATATGTTACATAAAATAAGCTAGTCACAAAAAGAAACAAACACTATAATTCCACTTACATGAGGTAGTGAGAATAGTCAAAATTATAGACAGAAAACAAAGTGATGATTTCCAGGGACTGGGCAAAGGGGAAATGGGGAGCCATTGCTTAGTGAGTACTGAATTTCAATCTGACAAGATGAAAAGTGTTATATATAAGGGTGTGATGGCTGTACAACATTATGAATGTACATAATACAACTGATGCACACTTAAAAATGGTTGAGATGGTAAATGTTATGTTATGCATATTTTACCACAATTCAAATAAGATAGACAAAATTAAAATATAATAAAGTGGCAGTTTGAATCAGTAAATATTATTTATCAAGTGGTATTAAAAATTGAGTGCCTATTTGTGAAAACATAGTTGTACCTCTAATTCAATCTAATCCCCACTATAAATTCTAGATATGTTAAAGAGTGAAAGGTGAAAGAAATTGAAACTGTAAAAATGTTAACAGAATATCTTATGAACATTTGTATAAGCTTTGAGTGAGGTAGGTTATTTAAAATCACAACAGAAGAAACTACAAAGGAAAAAAGAAATATGTCTGAAAAGACAAACAACATTTAAAAAATTAGGAAAAGAGAAGTGCCCTCCCCATGGAGGTCTGGGTAGCTCAGTATAAACTCTCCTCCAAAATGCTGAGGTACCAGCTGTTGATCTGCAGTGACCCTCCTAAAGGATCAGAGTCCCGATTCCATGGAATACTTCTCTCAGCTTCTAGAATCTGATAATCTCAGTCTTTTCCTTTTGTTCCCCCAACCCTATGGGTAGAAGCTACTTCATGCAATTATTAGCTCTGCAAACTCACTATCCCTTTTTCCTTTTTTTATTTCTTCAAACTCTGCTTTTGTAATTCCTTGTATTATCTGTTAAAATATCTGATGTTTTGTTTTCTTCATGGACACACATTTTAAATAATTTTATTATGTTAATAAAGCACTTCATAATATTTTATATTATAAATTAAATAAGAAGGATTATGTTAAGTCTCAAAACTGTATGAAAGGAAGAGATAAGGATTTGTTGTGCAAGAAAAGTCCCTTTGTAGTTGCCATCTGTCATTCACTAAGGCTTGGGACAAGCCATATTACATGAGTTAAGAAGTTAGTATTTTTTGTAAATCTTATAAACCTGGGGTCAACAAGAAGAGAAAGCAATTGTTCCACAGAGCCTTCATTTTCTACAGACATAGGCATGCCAGGGCTTTCTGCAGCACATGGAGTATGGGTTTATAATCCAGGACAGATTCCCATATCCCTTTTTCTCTCCTTTTTTAGGACAAATATGAAAACAACTGAGTCACGCAGCAGGGTGTGGTGGGTATATGCATATTATTGGGAGGTCAGGCAGACATGTCTTGAAGCCTTCTCTACAGGAGTTGTCTGAGAAAGCCAGCTTCCCACTGGTGACTTTGGGACCTTTGGGAATTGTAGACCCTCCTTATCAGCTAAAGAAAGATCTGATGATATATTGGATTCAGATATAGTCACTCTGCAAGGAGAGTAGGAAGAGTCTATTCCAAGCTTCACTGTTGTCTAGGAAACCCAGAATGAATATATTTGTTGCTCTACATGCCTGACTCTTCTACATTTCTTTTATAAAATATATATATTGCCTGTTAACATACTAGATAATTTGCTTACTTATTATGTCTATTGTCTTCTGTCTGTCTCTTTGCACTAGAACGTATATTACATGTGGGCATAGCTTTTGGTTTGTTCACCGATATTTCCAAGTGTCTAGATACAGTCTTCATATTATTAGGTAATCAAAAACCACTTGTTTAGTAAATCAATAAAGGCTGGAGTTGCTTTCTTCCAATTGTAACTGCCTTTCATTTTCCTTTTCTGCTCACTTTCTTATCTAGACCACCAGTCCCTTAGCTCTATGAAACATTTTCACGTTATACTCTAAAACAGGGTTCAACTATTTTTTCAGACACCATGATCTTTTCCATACTTATACATGTTTCCTCCCTCTTCACTACTTTCCCTCTCAAATTTCTTTAAGGAAAAAGATTAAATTGAAAGAAAATAAGATGACATGTAGTAGTATGAAGAAATGGGAAATTTTTGAATGTATAATTAGAATGGTCCAAGTTTATGAAAACAATAAAAGGAAAGAAAAATAAAGGGACCAAAAAGGAATGGTATTCTCCATGAGTCTCAAAGCACAGGATTGGTAAGAGCTAGGGAGTTAGAAATGTGGTAAGGTGGGTAAGAGTAGTCAGAATTATACGTTAAAATCGAAGATTTTTGAAATGGAGAGAAAACCAAAAGATGGCAAAATTTATGCTGTTGCTACAGGTGTGCATGCTATAGGGAGGAGAGGATTAAAGTTTCTGAGGGAAGGGTAAAGGATCTCTGAAGCCAGCATGTTGGATGGGCCACAAACACATAGGTTTAAGTCATAGATACGGTCTCAAAGGAGATCTTAAATGTGGAATTTTGCAGGTAACAGCTGCAGGGTTAATAACTGAATAGTGTCAAGGGGGAGAAGTTATTTTCCCTCTTTCTTCTTTTTTTAATGAAAGATTATTAAACAATTGTAAAGCTGCAGAGAGGGTCCAAGAGTGTGCTTTCTCCTTTCTCATGTCCCTGAGATAGAGGGCAAAGGAAGTTTTAGCTGGAGAAGTTAGTGAGACCATACCAACCGAACTCCATTGATAGAAATGTCAGGAAAGATCTGAGGTGAAGGAAATGTCTGTGCTTTTGCTCGTTATGGACAAACCTTGGTTAATTTTAGAATGCACTATCTGCCACAGGTGAATCAGTTTGTTTTCTCTAGCCCAGGAATTAGCTCAAAGCCAGATTTCAGTGAATGCTTTTTTAACATAATGTTGATTTATAGATATTTCATTTGTGTAATGAGAAGCATATTCTCACACTGAAAGAGATACTACCTGTAAACACATCAGCACAGTGTTCAGTCCTTAGGGTGTCTTTGGCAATTTAGGCAAAATTTGAAGTTGAATGTCACAGTGCTTCCCATTTTGATTTTCTTATTGAATATTGATACATTTGTTTTCAAAATTCAAAATCAAACTAAATTTATTATTTGACTACCTACTATATCATCATAGTTATGGTTTATATGCAACTTATTAAAATATTTTCTACATTTGTCTTGTCTTTTAATTGGCCATAATTTTTGAACTTAGGAAACGTCAAGGTTAAGCTCCTTACCTAGATATAGAAAAAGAATGAAAAATTATGACAGCAGGAATTGTATACTAT
>NW_006774071.1:418494-449237 GCF_000442215.2 Lipotes vexillifer
CAGGAATTGTATACTATATGCCCTTCAGTTCAATCATGTGCAACATGTCACTTCTTATCCAGCTTATCATAAGAGCCATTGAATGTATATGACAGGACATATATTTGACTGTGGGAATGATAGACGTCTTTGAATGTGTGGACCTGGCTTGATGAGAGAAGATTATGAATGTGTGGCATCGAGGGCAGGTTCCCAGCAGAGGAAACAGAATTTCTACCTGATGCTGCACCAAGGTTCAGGGACATTTGCCTTAATATGATAGCCGACAGTTTGCATGTGTTTTAACTCTGGCAGTCAGTCAACCTGCTCTTGTTGGAAAATTGCCAGGAGGAAACTAATTTTTTCACATCAGTTGTCACTCATGTCTCTAATATTCTTATTCACCATTAACTAGATTGACGATCTTGTTTCAGACAAAAAGGAAGGAAAGGTTTCACTTTCTTCCTAGAAAGACACATTAGTTCAGCTATATTATATAAGTAAAAAGCTAACAAATCTTTGGAGTAGGCACTGAAGATTAAAATAAATGATAATGTCCAATGTCACATTCATGCATTGATCAGTATATAATTGCTACATATTTTGTTGATGTACACGAAGTCAAGTTATTTTAGCTTGTGGAACAGAGATCCATGGATGCATTTTGAAAATAAGATCTTTTGAAAATACATCCACTTGATGTGGATATATTTTCTTTCTTTAAGTTTTAAATGCATTTGAAGCTAAAGCATATTACTTATTTTTCTAATTAAATTATTATTAAGATAATAAATACCTCTATTAAAAAGAATATATGTCATGTAAGAAAGTCTGGAAACAAGATGAGAATTGATATAATGAAGAAAATACAAATTATTAAGAATTTTATCACAGGAAAACTTTTGATATATGAATTTTCAGATACAAATACACACATGTATATATATTATCATTATACATTATCACGCTAATGGGTGTGTCATTTCACCAATTTTCTCATTGCACATTGAGTTTTTGTTAATTTTAAACTTTTATAAATTACATTTTAACAGATAACCTTGAGATTACATGTATGAAGACACCTTTATTACTTATTTATGCTAAATGACAATAAAAGGAATTTCTGGGATTAAATATATGCAATTTTAGACTCTTTATATCTGATGTTTAATTTCTCAGAATTTAAACTTCTAGTAGTAGAGTGTAAGAATTTCCACTTTCTCACAGCAAAAGCTATTTTTTCTTTGACAACTTAATAAATTAAGATAAAAAAAGGTTACCATTGCTGTTTCCATTAGACTTGATTACTGATGGATAAAGCATTATTATTGGGCATTTTTATTTCTTGTGTGTGTATTTTTATACGAATGTGTGTATGAAGTGGCTGTTTTCAAAATCTTGACCATTTTCTTCATATTTTTCTTTGTAATTTACTTTTTAAAGTTTTTATTTTGAGATAATTATAGATTCCTGAGAAGCTTTAGAAATAATGCAGAATTCTCACGTAAACTTCACCTTGTTTTCCCAATATTTACATCTTACATAACTATAACACAATATCAAAGCCAGTAAATTGACATTAGCACAATATGTGTTTACAGTTATATAGCATTTTTATAATTTTGGGTAAACATTATTACAATCAAGGTACAGAGCTATCTCATTACAACAAAGATTTCTCTTTTGTTATCTCTTTATAGTCACACCCACCCCTCTCCCTCCTACATTCCTGAACCCTATACACCACTAATCTGTTCTACAACTCTATAGTTTTGCCATTTCAATAATGTTGTATAAATAGAGTCACTAACTTACCTTTTTTGGACTCTGTATATTAAAGGTATTACATAATTGTAATTATTTCTTTATGTTGCAAATTCTTCTAAAGGACCATTTTATTTTGTGGGGTTTTTTGGAGACATTCCTTTTACAGAGTTTTATATTTTATTTATTAAAATATCATTTTTACAGGCTTCCCTGGTGGCGCAGTGGTTGAGAGTCCACCTGCCAATGCAGGGGACATGGGTTCATGCCCCGGTCCAGGAAGATCCCACATGCCGCAGAGCGGCTAGACCTGTGAGCCATGGCCACTGAGCCTGCGTGTCCAGAGCCTGTGCTCCACAACAGGAGAGGCCACAACAGTGAGAGGCCCACGTACCACCAAAAAAAAAAAAATCATTTTTATGGTTCCTGCATTTAGTGTTTTCCTAATATCATCCATTTACTCTATATTATTCTTGTGGACTTAATGCATATACATTTAATTTCTTAAATTATTTAAAATTTCATATTTAAATATTTCCACTTTGGTTTTATTTTGACGCATGTTGTAAAGTAGAAATTCTAACTTTATTTTGTTGCTGAAGCAATTTTTCCAATATAAGTAGTTGAATTATATATATATATATGAAATATGAAGGAAATATATATATATAATCTCTAATTTGAAAAAGTTAACATTATAGAATATTTAATTATATATGCACACACATACATATACAATTCTTTTATTCTGTTTGATCTGTCTCTAGGTTTCTAAGTTTTATGTGAACTAATTTTCTATTCTAGCAACAGTGTAGCCTTCTCTTAATTATTTTGGTTTAATTATATTTTAACTTCTAAAGTTGTAGCTTTACCTTTATTATGCTTCTTTTCTGAGAATGTTCTTCTCATTTTTTTTTTTTTTTTTTTTTTTTTTTTTTGTGGTACGTGGTCCTCTCACTGTTGTGGCCTCTCCCGTTGCAGAGCACAGGCTCCGGACGTGCAGGCTCAGCGGCCATGGCTCACGGGCCCAGGTGCTCCACAGCATGTGGGATCTTCCTGGACTGGGGCACGAACCTGTGTCCCCTGCATCTGCAGGCTGACTCTCAACCACTGCGTCACCAGGGAAGCCCTATCCTTCCTTTTTATAGCTTATTTCTCAACCTGGGCTATGGCTTTCTTGGAGACCTTGCTCTATTGATTTCCCTTCTTGTATTTCCTCAATACAGTTCTATCTACTGTCCTCTTTCCTTCAAATTTAGAAAATTTCAAGTGTCTCATCTTAAAAAATAATCCAATTTTCACATAATCTCAAAGTACAGGTCTCTGTAGTTATATGACATTTGTAATTATTCATTCTATATAGTGTTTTCTAGCTAGCCTTGTCAGAAGACTGTCTACTATACTGATCTTTGCAAATAACCAGTGCCAATATTTCTTCATCAATTCTTAAATGTTTGTATTTTCCAATTTGTTAATTTTGTTTTTACTCTTCCTCCTAATTTTAAAACATTCTTCCCCCACCTATATTTTTAGTTATGGTCTTTAGAAGTAGGGATCTTGTTGTTTTTCTTCTCACTTATTTAATTAAATGTGGAATTCATTAGTAATTGTTCCGTGTTTTATAATGAAAATATTTATTGCTCCTCTTTTTCATCTGATTTTACATTTAATTGCATCTCATATTCTTTGAAATATAGTCTTGTTATTTTTATTGTCTTTCTTTAAAGCCTGTAATTGCAGTTTTGATCTCTCTTTGACCCAAAAGTTATTAAAGTTATGCTTTTGGTTTCCAAGTAGTTTGATTATTTTGGTTTATTTCATTATTACTTTCTAGAATCATCTAGTGGAAGTCAGGTAATATGATCTCCATAAGATATTCATTGTTATCTCAATTTTTAAAAACATTCACAGACATTTAAAAACAGTATATAGTCTCTGTAGGATACAACATTTTATATAAAACAAAGCAACATTATTATTAAGTATAATATTCCATCACTCATTTTTTATATTTACTTTTTCTTTTTTTAGTTTGTCAAGTCTAACAGAAGTAAGTCAAAGTTTTCCAGTAAAATTGGGATTTGGGCAATATTTTCATGCATTTGGATGCTACATATTCAATTGTATAAACTTTTATAACAAAACTGTCTAGAGAAGTTTTAATCAAAAGAACATAATCCTTTTTATCTAATTTGTCTACCTGGATTACTAACTTGCCCATTAATATTGATATTGTTAATATGGTTTGCTTGATATGGTTTTGCTAATCTGTTAATGTTATTTTTCATAGATGGTCTCATAATTACCATACAGATGCATTTTGTATTTTGACTCATTTTGAACTATATTTAAATAAAAATGTACTTACACATGTATTTATTAAATAGCCAACCGTTTTGGAAAGTTGCAAAATTCAAAAGATATACATTAGTATAAGTGAAAAAAAATAATGTGTCCCTCCCTGTACCCAAGTACCCGTTTACTTTTCTCAGAAGTCACACCATTAACTCATAACCATCTGTTGTATCTGAGATAGTCCATGCATTTACATACATTTGTGCATGTGCTTCGTTTATCAAATTGTAGCATATTCTTCATACTGATTTTTTTTAACTGATATATTTTACCTAGCTATATGACTGTACACAATTCCTATCTGTTCATATATAACTACTCTATTCTTTTCAGTAACTACAAAATATGTCATTGGTTTCTTGTGTCATTTCTGCCAGTCTTCTTTCTTTCCCTTCACACATCTAGCTTCCATTAAGATTCTTTTTTTTTTTTTTAGTGTAGATGAATTTGGTATGATTAGTAAATCTGAAAATAATAATTAAAATTAGTCTAAAATTAACACATGCACAGGAATAATCCAAATACGTTTTAAAATTGTCACTCTGTCATTCTGAGCTACATAATTGTGTAATCAAATTACTCTTGTACGAGAAACATTGACTGTATTGACTAATTGATGAAGAGGCATAGAAATTTCTCACAGTAACACTTGTTTCTTCAGGCAATTTTACCACACAGGTAGAATCCTAGCATTCCTCAGGTCAAGATTCAGCAGAGGTGAAATCTAACACCATTTGCATAAAACACATGTATCTTAACACTCAAACACACTCACTATTTGTGTTACTGCTGCAGAATTTTGCTCTCTCTATAAAATAATTACAATTTATGTTACTTTGGTTAATTTCACTATGAAAGAAATAAAAATATGTCTATAATTACAGATACTTCATTTTCAAGTATATTTCGACAGAAGCAAATTTCTATTTTAATTAGGCTCCAAGACACCTGAATCCTGGACATACAGTTTTATAAATCTCAGATTAGAAGAATTTTTCACAGATTAGCATCTGCCTCCATACTTTTCAAAACTTATTTCTTCTCCACTATTCACAAGTTTCTAAGGGCAGGTGCTATGAGGCATCTTCATCTTTTGATTTAACCGCTTGCCCTACACCTTCAACTATGAATGAGTCAGCAGAACAGGTGGCTGGAGTATTCTTGGAAGCCATTCCTACTCCAGGGCAAGGTACTATAACTTAATTGTACATAGAAGCTACTGTGAAACACATAAATATATCCCTCTAAACCCAATCTACATGTATTCCCGACAAAATTTCCTCTTTGCCTAAGTATTTTAAATCTTTTTGGTACCACTGACCTCTTTGGTAATCTGAAGCCTGTGGACTTTTCAGAATAAGTGCATAAAATAATATACTAATATTAAAAACTAAATCAATTATATTGAAATCCATAATAAAGTTGTAATATATTAATATGTGTCTTTATTATTACATTACAATTAAAGGATTTAATCCCTATGATTTCAAATAGTGATAAGCAAAAGATATGCTGAGTTAGCTATCATGACTCTATGATGATACAATGTATATGTAATGTCAATGAGAAAAAAAAACTAGTCACAGATATTGCTAATTTACTGTGGTTTAATGCTTTCATTCATAAGTAAAGGAAATACTAAGTCATTGTACATAAAGATGTACTTTTTTCACCCAAATTCACACATAAATTCTGAGTTCTACTCATTCATTTATATGTTAAGACCAAACAGAACCATATTGTCCATGGCCACTCTAACATGGTTAGAAGAAGAATGGAGAGAAAATCAAAATTGAACAATGTAGTGACTTAACAAATTCCAGTTAACAATTATTACTTTTTAATTTATTTTCAGATTCTTTTCCATTATAGTTTATTATAAGATATTGAATGTAGTTCCCTGTGCTGTACAGTAGGACATTGTTGTTATCTATTTTATGTATAGTTGTTTGTATCTGCTAATCCCAAACTCCTAATTTTTCCCTCCTCACCTTTCCCCTTTGGTAAATGTAAGTTTGCTTTCTATGTCTGAGAGTTTGTTTTGTAAATAATCTCATTTGTTTGTTTCCAGTTTTTTTGGATTCCACATGTTAGTGATATTATATGATATTTATCTTTCTCTTTCTGACATACTTGACTTAGTATGATAATCTCTAGGTCCATCCATGTTGTGGCAAATGGCGTTATTTCATTCTTTTTTTATAGCTGAGTAATATTCCATTGTATATATACACTGCATCTTCTTTATCCATTCATCTGTCGATGGACATTTTGGATGTTTCCTTGCCTTAGCTATTGTAAATAGTGCTGCTATAACCATTGGGGTGCATGTGTTTTTCCCAGTTAGAGTTTCTCCAGTTATATATGCCTAGGAATGGGATTGCTGGATCATATGGTAGCTCTATTTTTAGCTTTTTAAAGGAACTTCCATATGGTTCTGCATAGTGCCTGCACTAATTTACATTCCCACCAACAGTGTACAGTGTTCCAACTTCTCCATACCTTCTCCAGAATTTATTATTTGTAGACTTTATAATGATGGCTATTCTGACCAATGTAAGGTGATACTTCATTATATTTTGCTTTGTATTTCTTTAATAATTAGCAGTGTTGAGCATCTTTTCATATGTCTATTGGCCATCTGCATGTCTTCTTTGCAGAAATTTCTATTTAGGTCTTCTGTCCATTTTTTGATTGAGCTATTTGTTTTTTGTTATTGAGCTGCATGAGCTTTTTATATATTTTGGAAATTAATCCCTGTTGGTCATATCTTCAGCAACTATTTTCTCCCAGTCCACAGGTTGTCTTTTTGTTCTGTTTACGGTTTCCTTTGCTGTGCAAATGCTTATATTTGATTAGGACATATTTGTTTATTTTTGCTTTTATTTCTGTTGCATTGGGAGACTGACCTAAGAAAACATTGCCATAATTTATGTCAGAGAATGTTTTGCCTATGTTCTCCTCCAGGAGCTTTATGGCATCATTTCATATTCAAATCTTTAAACCATTTTGTGTTTATTTTTATGTGATGTGAGGGAGTGTTCTAACTTCATTGATTTACATGAGGCTGTCCAGCTTGCCCAACACCACTTGTTGAAGAGACTGTCTTTTCTCCATTGTATATTCTTGGCTCCTTTGTTGAAGGTTAATTAGCTGTGGGTGTGTGGGTTTATTTCTGTGCTCTCTATTCTCTTCCATTGATCCATATGTCTGTTTTTGTGCCTACATGGTGCTATTTTGATTACTGTAGATTTGTAGTATTATCTGAAGTATGGGAGGTTATGCCTACAGATTTATTCTTTTTCCTCAGGATTGTTATTGCAATTCTGGGTCTTTTCTGCTTCCATATAAATTTTAGGATTATTTGCTATAGTTCTGTGAAAAATGTCATGGATAATTTGGTAGGGATAGCATTGAATCTGTAGATTGCTTTGCGTAATATGGTCATTTTAACAATATTAGTTCTTCCAATCCAAGATGGGATATCTTTCCATTTCTTTGAATCATCTTCAATTTCCTTTATCAATGCTTTATAGTTCTCAGCATATAACTCTTTCATCTCGTTGGTTATGTTTATTCCCAGGTATTTTTTTTTGATGAGGGGATTTTTTTCTTTTTACTTTCTCTTTCTGATATTTCATTGTTAATGTAGATATGCAACAGATTTCTGTACATTAATATTGTATCTTGCTACCTTGCTGAAGTTCTTTATTAATTCTACTATTTATTGCGTGGAGTCTTTTGTGTTTTCTATATAGAGTATTATGTCAACTGCATATAATGACAATTTTCCCTTTTCCTTTCCAATTTGGATACCTTTTATTTATTTTTTTTCTTGTCTGACTGCTGTGGTTAGGACTTACAATACTATGTTGAATAAAAGTGGTGAGAGTTGGCATCCTTGTCCTGTCCCAGATTTTAGTGGGAAGGCTTTCAGCTTTTCACCATTGAGTATTATGTTGGCTGTGGGTTTGTCATAAATAGCTTTTATTATGTTGAGATATGTTCCCTCTAAACCCATTTTGGTAGAGTTTTTTTTTTTTTTCATGAATTGATGTTGAATTTTATCAAATGATTTTTCTACATCTATTGAGATGATCATGTGATTTTTGTCTTTTCTTTCCTTAATGTGGTGTATCACATTGATTGATTTGTACATGTTGCATCATTCTTGTGACCCTGGGATGACTCCAACTAGATCAAGGTGTATGATCCTTTTTGTGTTGGATTTGGGTTGCTAATATTTTGTTGGGGATCTTTACAGTATATTGATCAAGGATATTGGCCTGTAATTTTCTTTTTTGGTAGTCCTGTTGTCTGGTTTTGGGATCAGGGTGATGGTGGCTTCATAGAATGACTTTGGAAGTGTTCCCTTCTCTTCAATCTTTTGGAAGAGCTTGAGAAGGATTGGTATAAATTCTTCTTTGTATGTTTGGTAGAATTCCCCCTTGAAACCATTTGGTCCTGTACTTTTGTTTGCAGGCAGTTTCTTTTTCTTTTTTTTCTTTGATTACAGATTCTATTTCACTTCTAGTGATGGGTCATTCAAATTATCTATTTCTTTTTGACTCAGTTTGGTGGACTGTATGTTTCTAGAGACTTGTCCATTTATTCTAGGTTGTCCAATTTTTTGGCATATAATTGTTCATAGTATTCTCTTATGGTTGTTTGTATTTCTGCAGTATTGGTTGTTATTTCTCCTCTTTCCTTTCTTATTTTGTTTATTTGGGCCCTCTCTCTTTTCTTCTTGGTGAGCCTGGCCAGAGATTTGTCAATTTTGTTTATCCTTTCAAATAAACAGTTCTTGGTTTTATTGATTTTTTTCTATTGCCTTTTAATCTTTATTTTATTTATTTCTTCTTTGATGTTTATTTTTTCCTTCCTTCTTCTGACTTTAGGTTCTGTTCTTTTTTTTCTGATTCTTTTAGGTGGTAAGTTAGGTTGTTTATTTGAGACTTTTCTTATTTTTCTTATTTGTATTGCTATGAACTTCCCTCTTAGGACTGCTTTTGCTGTATTCCATATAATTTGTATGGTTGTGTTTTCATTGTCATTTGTCTTAAGGTATTTTTAAATTTTCTCTTTGATTTCATTGTTTACCCACTGTTTGTTTGTTTGTTTGTTTTCTTTAATAGCATGTTGTTTGGTCTTCATATAATTGTGTCATTCTCATTTCTTTTTCTGTGGCTCATTTTTATTTTCATGTCATTGTGGTCAGAAGAGATACTCGAAACTATTTCTATTCTCTTAAATTTATTGAGGCTTGTTTTGTGAATGATTATGTGGTCTATCCTAAAAAAATATTCCATACGAACTTGAAAAGAATGTGTATTCTGGGGGTTTTATTGGATTTAATGTCCTGAAAATATCAAATAAGTCTAACTGTTCTATTGTGTTAGTTAGGATCTCTATTGATACCTTATTGATTTTCTATCTGAACGTTCTGTCCATTGATGTCAATGGGGTGTTAAAGTCTCCTATTATTATTGTATTCTTGTCAGTTTTTCCCTTCATGTCTGCTACTATTTCTTTTATATATTTAGGTGCTTTTGTTTGGGACCATATATGTTAACAAGTGTAATATCCTCTTCTTGTATTGATTCTTTTATCATGATATAGTGTCCCTCTTCATCTTTATTTATGACCTTTGTTCTAAAGCCTATTTTGTCTGATATGAGTATGCTACCCCTGCTTTCTTTTCATTTCCACTTGAATGAAATAGCTTTTTTCATCCCCTCATTTTCAATCTATGTGTGTCCTTCACCCTAAAGTGAGTTTTTTGTAGGCAGCATATTGTAAGCTCTTCTTTTGTTATCCAGTCTGCCACTCTATGTCTTTTTATCAGAGCATTTAGACCATTGACATTTAAGGTAATTATTGATAGCTATGTATTTATTGCCATTTTCAACTTTGTTTTCTATTTGATTTTGTATTTCTTCTTTCTTCCTTTTTGTTTTTCCTTCTGTGGTTTGATAGTTTTCTTTTTGTCATGCTTGAGTTCTCTCCTTTTTGTAAATCTATTTTATGTTTTTGATTTTTGGTTACCCTGTTTTTCAAGTATGTAAACCCGTTACTATATCTACATGTTTTAGAGTGGTAGTCATATAAGCTCAAACACATTATTAAAAAAAAAAAAAATCTACATTTTCTTACTCCCCTTCCCCACATTTTATGATTCTGGTGTCCTTTTTTACATCTTCATGTTTATCGTTTTTCCTGTTCATTGTAGTTATAATTGCTTTCCCAAAAGTATTTTGATTTTTGAAAAAAATCTGTGTACAGACTTATTTAAGTGATTTACTTTCCTGTTGTAATTTTCTCTTTCCTGTAGATTCTTTTTTTATTTTCTTTTCTATTTAGAGATGATCTTTCAGTAATTATTTTAGGATAGGTTTAGTATTGCTCTATTCTTTTAATTTTTGCTTGTCTAAGAAATTCTTTAATTCTCCTTCTTTTCTAAAAGATAATCTTGCTACGTAGAGTATCTTAGGTTGCAGGTTTTTCCCTTTCAGGACTTTGAATATATCTTACTATTCCCTTCAGACCTGCAATATTTCTGTAGAGAAATCAGCTGATAACCTTATGTGGGTTCCCTTTTAAGTAACTCTTTGTTTTTCTTTTGCTGTCTTTAGAATCTTCTCTTTTTTGCCATTTTAATTGTAATATGTCTTGGTGTAGGTCTGTTTGGGTTCATTTTGTTTGGGGCTCTCTCTGCTTACTCTACCTGGATAGCTGTTTCCTTCTTTAGATTTGGGAAGAGCTCCCAGCCCCTCTCTTCTCCTCTCTCTTCTCCTTCTGGGAGAATGCTGGTACTTTTGATGTTGTCCTAGAAGTCCCCTAAACTGTTCCATCCACCTTTGCTTTAATTTTTTTTCTTGTTTATTTCATTTTGATTGCATGATTTCCACTATTCTATCTTCCTGACCTCTTATGTGTTCTTCTGTATCACTTTGCAGTTCATTCCATCTAGTGGGTTTTTCATTTGAGTTACTATATTCTTCATTACTGACTGGTTTTGTTTTCTGTTTCTTTGTTAAAATTATCACTGTCTTCATCTATTCTTTTCCCTAATTCATTTAGCATTTTTATTAATAGTGCTTTGAACTCTATCTGATAAATTACATTTTTTCTGTTTCATTAGCTGTTTTTTAGGGGATTTTTTGTTCTTTCATTTGAAATAAATTCCTCTGTTCTCTCATTTTGCTTAACTTTCTCTGTCTTCATGAAATTAAATGAAACTGTTAACTCTTCTAGTCTTGATGTTGTCTCTTTACATGGGCACATCCCTGTATCTTCTGAGTGTGCTCAGTGCCTTAGGTGGGAGAGCTGGAGTCACACTTTTCCCCAGGGTGCACTAGAAGCTGTCAACTTGGTAAGAGGTGCAGCTGGAGTTAGAGGGTCTTGAACAAGAGGCAGGTGTGAGCTGAGGCTTCTCCTCTTCTCAGAGGCTAATATCACTCTATTGGGGGTGGGGTCGGGTCCCAAGCTGCTGGAGCAGAAGCCCTGTGCATCAGGTTCATTCTGGCTGTTCGCTATAAGTGAGTGTTCTACCCCTCCCAACACTGGCACCATTGGAGCAAGGGAAGCTATACTGGAGCAAGAGGGGCCAGAACACACACAGGGCATGGGTCAGGGTATGGGCTGTTATGGCCCCAGCACCAGAGTCTCAGACTACTCTTGACTCTCTGCCTCCTTAGGCTCCAGCAAGGCTGTCCATGCCCCCTTCGTATGTCATTCTGGGACAAGCTGGCTCTGTCCCTCACAATTGTTCATTCCCCTCAATGTGACACCCCTCACCCTACAGTGGAGCTGCATCCTAGAGCAAGAGGGGCTGGAGCATGTGTTTGGCTCAGGCTGGGGTACACGCCATGACAGTCTCAGGAATCTGACCAGGGTCCTGGGAAGTTTAATTCTGCTTCCTCCACCTTGTTTTGGGAATAAGCAAGTGTATGTATGCTCTTCACAAGCAGAGTCTAAGTTTCTTTCAGCCCTGCTGTCAGTCCTATTAGTTTTCAAATCAGCTAAAGAGGACTCATCCGCTTGGTGTTGCATCCTAGAGCTGGGGCACCCAATATGTGATTTGTACTACTTACTTCCCAAGGAGGATCTCAAAACCCATGTAATTCTCCTCCTCTTCTGTGTCTCCTCCCAGTGGATCTCCTCCCAACCTGATGGTTTATCTTCTCTTCCTACTCAATTCCATGTGGATCTTTCTTACAGCTTTTATTGTATGAGTCTTTCTGCCAGTCTCCAGTTTGTTTTCAGTGATAAGTGCTCCACATGCATATGTATTTTTGATGTGTTTGTAGGGGCTGGGAGCTCTGCATCCTCCTACTCTGCCATCTTGGTTTCCCCACAATGTGTGCAATCTTGATGGGAACACCAGGTGGAAGTTGTTGAGGCAAGGCATGTATTCTTCCCATTAAGTAAAAGCTTTTCTGTATTTGTTGGGTTAGCTAAAACTAGATAGGGCCAAGCATCCTCTACTAACTCATACAGTTGATAATGTAAGTGGTCACCTGTGGTAAATTGAATTAGTGTTCATGCATAATTAGTGCTTCTCAATTCAATGCCCTTCTCAAGGAGATTATATATGCTCAAACTGCTGAAATTTGGTCTTGCCATGTGTCTTACTTTAGGCCAGTGGTTCCAATTTTGTCACCAAAGGGACCATTTGTCAATACCTGAAGACATTTTTGCTTGCCACAATTAAGGGAAGGGTTATTACTGATTCTGAATAGATAGAATCCAGGGGTGTTGTTTAAAATTCTGAAATGCACAGGACAACTCTTTACAATAATTATCCAGCTCAAAATATCAGTAGGGCCAATGTTGAGAAACCCTGATTTAAAGAATAAAATGTGAAAATAAATGATGTTTTTCCTTCCAGGAAGAAGATTTGAGAGTAATTTTATTAGTTATTATATCCCCTGGTAATATTTCAGAGACAAGCTGCTCCATCAGCCTGGCTCCTAGAGTAAAAACAACATGGAACCATAACAAATTATGAAGGGTCTGAGATTTTACTCTACTTGCAAACATACAATTTCATCCTCCCGCTGTTTTAGAATAGAAGGTATGAGACACTTGAGTCAGAGAAAAAAGTTATTATTTCTCACAGTACAGGTAAGCAGCATGAGCATCATGTTTCATGTCAGTTTACCTTGTCCCCAGGTTCCCCTTGGGAGTGACATGGAGGTGGTCAGGTTGAAGAGCACATTCACGGTAACCTCGAGTTAAGAAAACCAAATCTTTTATAATTGATTGAAACAAACATGCAGGGCATTTTCTCTGGGGGGATAAATTAACTTTATTATACTGGACATTAAACAAGCACTCCTTTTGCTTCAGAGAGAGATACTTTCTCTATCTTCCAAGGCTGTTCAATATACAAACTACTCTGAAAATATAGTCCAAAGTGACGTCCAGCAATGTTTGCTCAAAGACAGTGGTGTGAGAGCACCATCGAGGACTGTCTTCCCAAAGGAGTAGGACCTCAGCAAAGCTGCACTGAACCTATAGCATGATCTAGAAATAAACTTGTAATGTAAGTGGCTGTGATCTGAGCCACTCACTATGTTTACTGGAAATCGTATGACTTCTTACTCTTGATCCATTTACCAAACTGTCACCAGCTAACTAATTCCAACAAATTAATGATCCTTCTACAGCCCAAACTTATAATAGTTGCAGTCAGTCTTCAACAGGAAAATGAAGAAAGAAGATTTACAAAGAGGATCCCCTAACACTCCCTTGATATATATTTGTGTCAAGCTGTAAAGTCTCAACCACCTGGATGACAACTAACTTGTAAATCACTTACAAATTACTTGAATTAATGAGTATACTAATTAATATTTGAGCAATTGATACATTGTAAATATTTTACAAGGGACTTATTTGTTATTCATCATAATTTTATGTATTCTGTTACATGATAAATCATTTCAGAAGACTAGTGTGTCTTGTGAATGATTTATAAATGTTTGTAAAAATTTGTCTCATACGTTGGCCCATAAATAATTTGTCTTTTACATATTACCACATACTTATGATCTTCTGTTTACCATAAATATTCGAATTCCTGAAAATGCATTTAATGCTAATGAGCTCCAAAATGATCTTTTGTAGCTTGCTGTGACTGAGAAGAATAGAAATAGTTTGGGGAGGGTTTGTTTGTTTGTTTTAATTTTAACAATTACATATATATTTATGCCTCTAAGTGTTTAGAGGATATGATTATTAACAGTGAGATTGCTAATTTTTAACAATAAAAAACAGTTTATAAAATTAATAAACATCGGGCTTCCCTGGTGGCGTAGTGGTTGAGAGTCCGCCTGCTGATGCAGGGGACACAGGTTCGTGCCCTGGTCCGGGAAGATCCCACATGCCGCAGAGCGGCCGGGTCCGGGAGCCATGGCCGCTGAGCCTGCGCGTCTGGAGCCTGTGCTCCACAACGGGAGAGGGCACAACAGTGAGAGGCCCGTGGACCGCAAAAAAATATTAATAAACATCAATTTTCAAACTAACATTTTTGGAGACTTACATTCTTTATCAAGAAATGTTCCTGTTTCAAAATTCACTTCTGAAATCCTCTTTAGAGTAGTCTTCTTCATAAACTTGAACTCTTTCTGTGTTTAGTTTATAAACCTACCAAATTTATTTAAAAAGAAAATTCCCAAATTTCTCTAGTTTCCTCTCCATGTGCTATTTTTGTCACTTGCAAATAACTTATTTCCTTATTGCAACATTCACTCTTGAACACACTAAACCTGTGTTCCCCATCAGTCTTCCATCAGAAATAGTTTTCTTAAATGATAGCAAAATTTCTCATATATATATACACACACATATATATGTATATATACATATATATGGATATATATACATATATACATATATATGTATATATATCCATATATATGTGTATATATATACATATGTATGTGTGTGTATATATATCCATATATATGTATATATATACATATATATGTGTATATATATATATATATGTATATATATATATATATATATGTATGTATTTTATGACTGGAAAAGTAACATAGATTCACCATAGAATTTTGGACAGTACAGAAAAATAAAAATAAGCAAATCTTTACCAATATAAATATATTCCATTTTTACTTTGATGAATATCCTACATTCTATAGTCTTTCTGGGTTTTTTTTTAAGTATAAATGTATATATTCTTACACAAGTTTGCAGATGACACCAAATTTTATATTTATTTGCAGGCTATGAAGATGGTCTTTGAGGACATATACTGATTCAGAAACTGGGAATCTAGCAAATCTAGCTGAGGAAACTAGCAAATCTTAGCATATTTTGAACATTTTTATCTGTGATCTATATTAAGAAATATGTTTTTCATTGTGATCAATTATACACACATTTATGCACACATTTTTAAAAAGTGTCATAAAAACTTTCCCATTATAATGACATCACTTTTAATATTTTCTACTCTATTTTCTATTTTAAAGTGACAAATGGTTTCATTAGTGGGTCGTAGACAGTGGGTCACAAATTAGTAGTTTAGAAAACAATAATCTATGAGATGATTTATTTCCTGATCTGATAATAGACTCCTAAGTACTAATTCTGTTATCTATGGGAGCTCATGGCTTCTTTCAGTTTATCTGTTATAGCAATCTCCAGACCTCTGTGGCCACCTTCAGTGAATTACCACTGATTCAATCTCTGTTCCAGAGCAGAGCTTCCAAGTATTTGTTTCAGTTTTAATCAGTTTATGTCCTGACCTTACTAATCCATAGGTGTTTTAACAAATCAAAACACTATATCTCAACAGTAGTACTACCGTTATTTGGAGTTGAATAATTTTGTTATGGAGGGCTCTCTTCTACATAGGATGTTTAGCAACATTTTTTTTTAAATTTTATTGGAGTATAGTTGATTTAAAATGTTGTGTTCATTTCTGTGGTATAGCAGTATGAATCAGTTATACATATATTGACTCTTTATTTAGATTCTTTTCCCATATAGGTCATTTCAGAGTACTGAGTAGAGTTCCCTATGCTATACAGTAGGTCCTTATTATCTATTTTATATATAGTAGTGTGTATATGTCAACCCTAACCTTCTAATTTATCCCTACTCCCCTGATTTCCCCCCTGGTAACCATAAGTTTGTTTTTTACATCTGTGACTCTATTTCTGTTTTGAAAATAAGTTCATTTGTACCTCTTTTTTGTTTGTTTTCTTAGATTCTACATATAAGCTATATCATATGATATATGTGTTTCTCTGTCTGACTTACTTCAGTCAGTATGACAATCTCTAGGTCCATCCATGTTGCTGCAAATGGCATTATTTCATTCTTTTTTATGGATAAGTAATATTCCATTGTATATATGTACCACATCTTCTTTATCCATTCCTCTGTTGATGGATATTTAGGTTGTTTCCATGTCCTGGCTGCCCTAAATAGTGTTGCAATGAATATTGGGGTGCCTGTATCTTTTCGAATTGTCACTTTCTCTGGATATATGCCCAGGAATGGGATTGCTGCATCATACAGTAGCTCTATTTTTAGTTTTTTAAGGAACCTCCATACTGTTCTCCATACTGGTTGTACCAATTTACTTTTCCACCAACAGTGTATGAGGGTTCCCTTTTCTCCACACCGTTTACAACATTTATGTTTCTAGATGTTTTGATGATGGCCATTCTGACCAGTGTGAGGTGGTACAGGTTCTGCCTGTTCCCTCTAAGAGCCTTAAAGTGCCTTTCATTTAGGTCTTTAATTCATTTTGTGTTTATTTTTGTATATGGTGTAAGAAAATATTCTACCTTCATTCTTATACATGTAGCTGTCCAGTTTTCCCAGCACTACTTATTGAAGACACTGTATTTTCTCCATTGTATATTCTTGCCTACTTTGTCATAGAATAGGTGACCATAGGTGCATGGGTTTATCTCTGGACCTTCTATCCCATTCCATTGATCTATATTTCTGTTATTGTACTAGTACCATACTGTTTTGATGACTGAAGCTTCATAGTATAGTCTGAAGTCAGGGAGCCTGATTCCTCCAGCCCCATTTTGCTTTCTCAAGATTGGTTTGGCTATTCAGGGTCTTTTCTCTTTCCATACAAATTGTAAATTGTTTTGCTCTAATTCTATGAAAAATGCTATTGAGGGACTTCCCTGTTGGCACAGTCGTTAAGAATCTGCATGCCAATGCAGGGGACACAGGTTCTAGCCTTGGTCTGTGAAGATCCCACATGCCACAGAGAAACTAAGCCCATGTGTCACAACTACTGAGCCTGCACACCTAGAGCAGATGCTCCACAGCAGGAGAAGCCACCACAATGAGAAGCCCATGCACAGCAATGCAACTAGAGAAAGACCGCATGCAGCAACGAAGACTGAACACAGCCAAAAATAAATAAATAAATAAATATTTTAAAAATGCTATTTATAATTTGATAGGGATTGCATTGAATCTATAGATTGCTTTGGGTAGTATAGTCATTTTGACAATATTGATTCTTACAATCCAAGAACATGATATATCTCTCCAACTGTTTGTGTCATATCTGATTTCTTTCATCAGTATCATATAGTTTTTGAGTACAGTTTTTTGACTCCTTAGGTAGGTCTATTCCTAGATATTTTATTCTTTTTGATGAGATGGTAAATGGGATTTATTCCTTGATTACTCTTTCTGATCTTTCACTGTTAGTATATAGGAATGCAAGTGATTTCTGTGTATTAATTTTGTATCTTGCAACTTTTCCAAACTAACTGATGAGCTCTAGTAGTTTTCTGGTAGCATCTTTAGGATGTTCTATGTATAGTATCATGTCATCTGCAAACAGTGACAGGTTTACTTCTTCTTTTCAAATTTGGATTCCTTTTATTTCTTTTTCTTCTCTGAGTGCCATACCTAGGACTTCCAAAACTATGTTGAATAAAAGTGGGAGACTGGACATCCTTGTCTTGTTTCTGATCTTAGAGGAAACCCTTTCAGTGTTTCACCATTGAGAATGATGCTAGGTTTGTCCTATATGGTCTTTATTATGTTGAGGTAGGTTCCCTCGATCCCCACTTTCTGGAGAGTTTTCACCATAAATTGGTGTTGAATTTTGTCAAAAGCTTTTTCTGCACCTATTGAGATGATCGTATGGCTTTTATTCTTCAATTTGTTAATGTGGTGCATCACAGTGATTGATTTAAGTGTATTGAAGAATACTTGCATCCATGGGTTAAATCCCACTTGATCATGGTGTATGATCCTTTTAGTGTGCTGTTGGATTCTGTTTTCTAGTATTTTGTTGAGGATTTTTGCATCTATGTTATCAGTAATATTGGCCTGTAATTTTCTTTTCTCTTTTTTCTTTTTTCTTTTTTTTTTCTTTTTTGTCATATTGTTGTCTGGTTTTGGTATCAGGGTGATACAGTCAACCTTCTTCTCCCCAGGAGACACTTCAAGACCCCTAGGTAGGTTTAGACCAGGTTCCTATGGAGGTACTGTCTTGTGTTGGTTCCCAGTTCATGTGAGACCTTGTGTACACCCTCAAAGAGTGGAGTCTCTGTTTCTCCAAGCCCTGTGGAAATCCTGCACTTAAGCCCCACTGGGCTTCAAAGCTAAATGCTCTGGGTGTTCTTCCTCCTGATGCCAGACCCCCAGACTGTCTTGTAGGGCTATTTTTTATTTGGGAACATCCCTGTGTAGCCTGAGTGGGTTTAATGCTTTTTGGTGTGAGTGCTCTTTTTGTTATAGATATCTACCACCTCTTTCCTCAGTGTATGCTGGCCACTATCCCCTTGTTAGGAGGTGTGACTGATGCTGTGGTGACTAGAACCTGTCCTGGATCTTGAGCAGGGTCTCCCATTTGCTCTGTTGGTGTCACTGCCCTGTCAGGGACAGGGTCTACTCCCTAGTTGTTGGAGTAGTGGTCCCCAGACCTGTTTCTTAGCTGTGTTTCTGATCTGTGGTGTGAGGTAGGTGGAATTGGAGTATTCCTACTGGGAGAGAAGCCACTGAGTGTCCCTCCTTTGGAGCTGTTTACCTGTGGGTGTGCTCTGTTGTGTCACCTTTTACCCATTTTGTGAGCTCTCAGATTACACTGTTGTTGACACTGCCCTCAGCCTCACCTTAATCATGGAGATGCTGGCAATTGGCCCTGGTGGCTCTCAGGCATTGTTTCCACCAGGCCACCAGCTCAGATTCACTGAAGTCAGGTTCTGGAATTGCAGTAATCATGGATCTTGGATCTGGACCTGCTATGGGCTCTATGGGGGCAACTCAGACTCTGGCCTGGCCCTACCCCTGTGTGTATATACCCACAAAGTCTACAGCTGCTTAAGTTAGATCCATCTTGGCTGCAGGAGTACTTGTTGTCTTTTCAGATGTACTGTAGGTGCTGAGTTTACAAAACCAGTTGTGGGTGTGGCGCTCCACAATTTGTGCAACTGTGAGGAGAGATTTCAGCTTTTATTCTTTAGTTGCATGGCCCCTGGGGCTAGGCTCACCTCTGCATGTGGACCACCCACAGGTATCTGCTCCCAAGGCTGCCCCGGAACACATAGCCCACCATGGCGAGGAGGGGGACCTGGCATCCAGGGCACCAGAGAATCTGTCCCAGTGGAGACGGGGCACAGAAAAAGAGGCAGCTGCTGCCAGGGTTGCAGGAGCACCTGCCCTGATGGGAACCCTTTCTAGTGGTCAGGGAGGCAGGGGCTGGTGCATGGGAAAAGAAGCTGCAATGGCAACCCCACCCTTTGTGCATCACTCAACAATGGCACTTCACTTTTATTGTATTCCCGGTTTCCTCCACAGGCATTCCCGGTTGTGGATTTCCTCACTCCCATCTCCTCAGGCCATGCCCTCACAGCCAACAGCAGTCCTCTCCCTGGGTCCGCTCTCCAATCCCCACGTTCCAGCAACCAGCCCTTGTCCACACTTGTGGACACACCTCTCAGGATGGACTGTGCAAGGCTGTGGTAAGAACCATCTGTGTAAGTCTCACACTGTCCTGCCTGCCACAGATAAGTTGCTGTACCCTCCTCCAATAGTCCCTGAAGCTCCCCTTCTGTCCCAGCTGATCTCCCCACTGGTGAGGAGCCTTCCCAGGATACAGGAACTTTTACTCTCCTTCAGCTCCCCTCCCAGGGCTACAGGTCCTGTCCTGCTTCCTCTCCTCTTTTTCCTTCTTCGTTCCTTCACCTACATGGGGATCTTTCTTAATGTTTTGGGTGTCCGAGGTCCTCTGCTAGCGTTCAGCAGGGGCTCTGTGAGGATTGTTCCATTTGTAGATGTGTTCTCGACGCATTTGTGGGGAGAGCCGAACTGCACATCCTCCTACTTCACCGTCTTGACTCCTGCCCAACTTTAATTAATTTAAATTTAAATAGCCACATGTGGTTAGTGACTGCTGTGTTGGACAGTACATGTCTATTCATTTAAGACTGAGAGTTGTTAACTTTCTTCCCAAACACATTCCAGTACAAAGACTCCACAATTTTCAAGTTTTTATCATCCCACTTTTTATAAAAAAAAAACTCCCTTGAATCGTTCCATTTGTATATATATATATATTCTTGATGCATTTGTGAGGAGAGATGAACTCCATGTCCTTCTACTCCTCTGACATCTTGACTCTTCTCCTAGCAACATTCTTGTCCTCTACTTACTATATACCTATAATAATCCTTGACATATGCTATTTATGATAATTAAAAATATTCACACACTTTATCAAATGTGTCCTGGAAGGGTGAGAGCAGAGCCATTCCAAGTTGAGAACCATAGCTCTATATGGTCAGGCATTTAATAAGGAAAAACTTATATGGAGACAAAAAATGAAATTCAAAGTCAGCCCCACAGTAGGTCATTGTCATAGCCCCTACCATAACCCCAGCCCTTACCACCATTTTTTTGGCTCACAAGTACCAGGAGACACTATGTTCACCATGGGCCTATGTCATATAATTCTGGTGTGAAAGAGAATAATAATATGCATTTATTATGCATCAGACACTGTTCTACATGTTTTAGATAACAACCCCATCCATGACTTGGAAAAGAACAGGGCACTTAAATGTCTTGTTTATTATGACCACAGAGGTCTATTAAGGATGGAGCCAAGATTTGAACCCAGGCAGTATGGCTTCAGAGTTTACACATTTAGCTATCCTAACATAATTTTCTCAAGAATTCTGCACCTATTACTTGATTTTTAACAGACTGGTTTCTAGACATCTGTGCTCTCAAATTATCAGATGTCTGCAGAAGAGGTCTCCTGCAAAAGGGAGACACAATTCTTCCACTATCACCTGGCTATAGATTATCCCTTTAGCACAATTCTTAACTAAGGCCATAGGGAGTAATTAATTCAGTACACTCTACCCATATTTTACTTAAAACTTTGCCCTCAGTGGATCTCATTCTCTAAAGAATGTGTGCAATATTAAATTAGCTCCTGGTATGGTAGAATCCACTTTACTTGTCAGCCTCATTCAGCCAACCTTTCACCCCAACATGTATAATCTGACAGCTCACATGCAAACCACTGACTGTCCATGGTCTTAAGAGAAATGTCTGATGGATTCTTGGCTAATTAGTGGAGTGGTTGATCTTGAATGACAGTATTTCATGTTTTATTAATTAAGCCTGGGGTGGAGGATGAGTTGGTGTAAGACAGTTCAACTGATACATCTCTTCCAGTGTCTGAGCAAGGCAGTTATATTGAACTAACTGTATTTGATTGGAAAATTGATTGTCATGTGCAATTCAGACATCCATCCCTTTTCCCCCAGTCTGTATTTCCCATGCTTCCTTCCAAATTACATTAAGATCCAATTGCTTAGATCTAAGTTAATTTTTCTAGCCTTAGAGAAAAATACAGTCACAGTTTGGCTAGAAGACAAGAAACATGTTTGAGTGTCTGTGCTATGATACATGTCATTTCCCTAGGCCGTGTTCAAACTGCCTTCACCTTCTCAGGTGGACTGAAGATTTTTTGTTTTTGTTTTTCTGACTGTGATAAGTATATAACTCTATTTTAGAATCTTCTGTTTTATGAGTCTTCCAAAAGCAGGAACACTCTCAAGCATTGAAAATTTCATGTTTTCGATTCATATACATTGTTACAGTATATTTTTCAAAAAGATAAATTGTGATTCCAAGGTAAATATCAAATGAATACATGAAAATATTTTACTTAGCTCATTAATTAATGAGGAAGCCAGTAAGATGTTATGGTCAATTCAAAAAGCATTTAAGGAGAAACTTATTTATAGTCAATTTGACAAAGAAGTATCAAATTAACCTGCAAGTTAGATAACTTTGCTACATCTGAGACCTTTAATAAAAAATAAACAATGAGGTGAACTACATACATAACCTCAGTCACTTCTTGAGTGGCCTTTTCTTCCATATAATGTTACAAGATTGTGTCACCTAACCTTTTCTGCCTTATTTCCAATATAGCTGTAATTTTTGTATGGTATTAAAGTCTTCTCTATCATGAAATTTCCTATTGAATTCTAAACTTTTGGAAATAAAGTGCACATAACTCAAGATTCAATTCCAAGGTATAGAATCAAAGATCTAATTACATTTCCTTTCATGCCTTCCTTCTAATTTGTCCTTTGTAATACTTATAAGTATGCTTCCATGAAGTATGTATTTTCCCTTAAGCATAGATCTTGCCTTTGAGTGTGTTTCCTGTCTCATCATTATTTGCCCTTATCAACTCAGTCTCTAAAATGCTATTTTTATTTAATATTTTATCTAAGCAAGAGACCCAAAAGATAAGTGAGTATGGTATTTAATGAACTTGGACCAGATTGTACAATAGAATATTTGGAGTATTTGTGAATATCTATGTGTGTATACATATTTGTGTTACTTAATAACTGGAAGGAAGTATCAGATAAATTGTTATATATAATACTTACTACATTTTTTTACCCTGGATCAGAAGTTTTACATCATACTAGAAGCTGATGCCAAATGGATCTGAGGCTGCTAAAGATTCAATGGATGGTCGAGTCTTGACCAGATAATCTATATTGGCAGATATGATCTAAAGCCCCCTCATAACTTATTCTTCTGTAGTAGCATGTCTATAAATGTAAATGCTGCAAAATTGGAAATATTTTTAAATGTTTACTTCAGGGTCAAAAGAAGTAAATCTGCCATAGCACTTCTTTTTGGGAGTCATTATGTCACACCAATGAATCTGTGATAAACAAGACTTGGAAGCATATTACTATATTCTGTAGACACTCATACATGACACTCATACATGTTGAACAGAAAGTTGCTTTGAGCTGTACTCCAAGTAGAAGGGCAAGCACATTATTTGTTCTGAGAGATCTACCCATGTGAAGAACTGCTGCTTCATACTTGTGACTCTCTTGATCTCCTTCAATTCTAGGGAGTTACTGAAGTTTTTGGTTTTAGCTCTAAGACAACCAACAATACCAGAGATGGTGGCTGCTCCAACATTCTGTGTCTCTTAGTACCTAATGATTAGCAGAGCCCCCTGCCGGCATGCAATGGGCATACAAAATGAACAAGAAATAAACCTGTGCTGTTTTAAGCCACTGAGATTGGAAGATTTTGTTATTGCAGTATACCCTAGCCACTCCTGAGGTAATACAAAAATGGTTTTATCATTAACTTAAAAGTGAATAAATAAACAAATAGAAATAGACAAAACAAGTAGAAAATTGTAACAGTTATTCATTTCCTTAACGTGTATCAGAATCACCTGGAAGGCTTGTCAAAGCCCAGATGGCTAGGTCTCACTTCCAGAATTTCTGATTCAGCAGGTGTAGGGGTGGGGTCCAGGTATTTGCCTTTTCAACACACTCTCAGGTGATTCTGATGCTGCTGATATGGAAATCACACTTTGAGGACCTCTAGCCAGAAATACTTTCAAAAGAATATTAATGATGGTGAGAATGCACATATATTATCATACAATAAAATTCCAACGATTCAAGCAGGCTGGTTCTCTGATACCAAGGAATACATAAGTTAATGAATTGACTAAAAGGAGCAGAACCATATGTAATAATATGTTTTACTATTGTGATCTAAATACAAAATGATTTTAATTTTCTAAAACTAGTAATAATTGAAAGCATGTTTCCTCTTGAGCAACTGACCTTTTTAATGATACCTTTATCCGATATATTTATTAAAATAAAGTCAGTTGAATTTAAAAAATAAGTTGTATATATAATTGAAAGTTTGCTCTCTTCTCCACAACTTTCTCATTCCCAGCTTCAGGCTGAAATTGCGGAGGGAAGGTCATCTCCCCATCAGCAGTCACAAACTTGCTTCCTGGTATCTGCTTCTCAAGTTAGAGTTAGATGGAGTACATTCATTGTGACTGTCTGGTGTGTCAGCTGACCTCTTTTTGTTTGTTTGTAATTGTTGTGATGTGAGCAATTGCATATCTGTGTGGTGGCAATGATCTTAAGATGGTTATCTGTAAGGCATTAGGCTTTGAGTGTTGGTGAAAACCCTATGAAAGATGATTATTAATATGATTGGAAATTTAAACCCAAGCTGCTCAGCTGGTATTTGTGGTTCTTGGTAGTACTCAGCTATCTTTAGCCTCACTCATTCATTTCTTTGAAGTGAGTTTCTCTTCATGTGTCCCACTCTATCAATCAGTCCAGCACACCAACAGAGCCAGTTTCCACTGTTCCATGCTTTCTTATATGATACTAGGGTAACTTTGGGGGTCTGCTTTGACTTTTTTCTTAGATTCTAAGTGAAGAGATGATCCTTTTCTTCAAAAGTGTTACTTCAACTTTTCCAGAACTCTTAAAAAGTAATGTAGGAAAGCAGAAATTTTGTCCTGACAAGGGCTGCTACTCCAGGGAGACAGTCCACAGAGCTTCATGCCTTCAGAAGCATTCAGACCAGAGAAAAGCACTCACTTCTGTTTAAGAAGAGTCAACATTCAGTGGACACACATTCAGCATAAATGTTCATCACTCTGACCTAGAGAGGGAGTAGGGCTGCTGTAGAGTTTAAAAAAAGCAACACTCAATATGAAACTTCTAGGCTCCAAGAATGTCCTTCCTGATTCTGCCCTTCTCTCTCAATGTCTCCTTTTTGACTTTTCCTAAGGTCCCTTATATTGCTCTTGAGGTGTATTGGGAGTCATTTTGCCAAGAACCAGACATACATTGAACTTGGCCTTGGAAAACTTGATAGTTTTATTTTCAATAGGCTAATTTTCTCCAAGATAACTCCTATTATACTTTGTAAACTCCCAGAGCAAAAAGAATCTTAGTACTTCACACCTTCATGTTATATAGTACAGTTATAGTGCATTACTTGATAAATGTGGTGTTTTTACTTAGTGAGGAAATAAATATTTCATGTTGGGTCCTGAAATAATTGATTAACATTTTGAAGAAAAATATATATTGAGGGTAGCTAATATTTACTAAATGTTTACAAAGCTCTATGCTAAAGCCAATACTTTTAATGTCTTATTTGTTCCTCACAGTAAAAACAAGAAGTGAGTCATATAATCAAGGCTACATTGCAAATGAGGAAACTGAAGTTTGTAGAGGTTAAGAAAAATCATTAAACTCTTGGTTCTGAATTCATGTCCAAAGTGCTTAACCAGGTGGTTATAAGTCAAAGTAAGTTCTAGATGAATTTTAGACATAAAAAATGAAGCCCTAATAAACACAAATGCACTTACATGTGAAGATGTTCATACTGCTTAGATAGACAGTAAATCAGATCAGATTAACTACATAAAAATTTAATATTAATAAAAAAATACATCTGAATTTCTGTGTTGGCCTAGATCTGTATATATCTGAAATAGATTTCAAAAAAAAAAAAAACATAAACAAAACATTCTTATCCCAGATTTGTCATCATCATCTGTGGAACTCATGAAATGATCATTCTTGACATAAGATCTTTGAAATAGTGATCAGAATGGTGAGATATGGAACCTCCCTGTGATGACCTGTGGCTATAAAAGAATATTATGGATAACTATTTTTGACATAGAAAAATATTAGTAATATGCTAGAAACAAACCAAAGTGAGTATGAAAACCATTTTGAAAAATTTGAAAAATATTTGTACCAAAAGTAAAAGCAACAAAATCAAAAATTTAAGAAGGGACTACATCAAAACTAAAAAGTTTCTGTACAGCAAAGGAAACCATCAATGAAAAAAAAAGGCAAACTACTGAATGGGAGAACATATTTTCAAATCAAAAATATTTGTTAATATCCAAAAATATATAAAAAACTCATATAACTCAAAAGCAAAAAAAAAAAAACAATTAAAGTTAAAAATGGGCAGAAGATCTGAATAGACATTTTTTTTCCCAAAAAAGACATACAGATGGCCAACAGGTACATGAAAAGTTGTTCAGTACCATTAATCATCAGTAAAATACAAAGCAAAACCACAGTGAGATATCACCTTGAACTTGTTAGAATGGCTATTATCAAAAAGACAAGAAATACCATGTGTTGGTGAGGGTGTAGAGAAAAGGGAGCCCTTGTACACTGTGGGTGGAAATGTAAATTGGTGAAGCCACTATGGCAAACAGTATAGAGGTTCCTCAAAAAATTAAAATGGAAATATCATATGATCCAGCAATTTCACTTCCGGGTATTTAACCAAAAATTATGAAAACTCTAACTCAGAAAGGTATAAGCACCCCCATATTTACTGAAGCACTATTTATAATAGCTAAGATATGGAAACAACTTAAGTGTCCATCAATGAATGGATACATTATATATATATATATATATATACATACATACATACACACACACACACACATTATTCAGCCATAAAAAACAATAAATTCTTGCCATTTGCAACAACATGGATGGACTTTGAGGGCATTATGCTAACTAAAATAAGTCTGACAGAGAAAGGCAAACACCCTATGATCTAGCTTACATGTGGAATCAAAAAAACAAAAATAACAACAACAACAACAAATCAAACAAACAGAAAATCTTACAAATACAGAGAACATATTGGTGTTTGCCAGAGGTGGGGGGGGTGCGAGAAATGTGTGAATGGGGTCAAAATTAAAATAAATAAATAAATACACACACACACACACACACACACACACGCACACACACACAAACACACAAATCTTAGATGTATTTAGTAGTTTTTAAAGAATTATTTCTTTCTATTTCTTTTTATTTTCCTTTTTTACACAGGAGTTCTACATTTCAGTAATAATACTCTTATAATTAGAAAAAAAATGTTTTTTAAATTCTTATTATATTTGCTCTCCAATGTGTTATTTAACCTCTTTTAGAAATCTTAAAAGAGAATGTTGATGAAAATGGCAATTATGGTACATGTAGTGGAGAAAATGTGAGGAAGATAGGCCATGCACGTCTGACTTAGTATACCTCTGCTTTTCCAACACCAACTCTCAGACACCAGTTGAGTGTCCTACCATTCAATTTAATTCAAGTCTGGTGTTAACTGCCCAGAGTTAGCACAGACCCCATGGGTCAAGGATTCAGTCCTACAAGACTGCCTCTACTTTAAAGCCTAGCCACAATTGGGGTTCCCAGGCTACCCACACTTCTGTCTGACTCATCTACAATTTTAGGGATGCCCACAAATCCCCTGCAAGTTCAATAATTTGTTAGAGTGACTCACAGAACTCAGGAAAGCACCATACTTGCCATTACAGCTTTATTCTAAAGGATACAACTCAGGAATAGCCAAAGGGAAGAGGTGCACAAGGCAAGGTAGGGAGGATAGTGCAGAGTCAGGTGCTCTATTCCCACAAAGCATCAATGTGTTCTCCAAACAAGAAACTTCCTGAAGCTCATTGTTAAGAGTTTTTGTACAGGCTTTATTACAGAGACATGATTGGTTAAGTAATTGGCCATTGCTTACTAAACTCAATCTCCAGCTCCTCTCCCCTCCAAAGAGGTTATTAGGGAGCAGGACTGAAAGTGATTGGTTGTTATGGCAACCAGACCCTATTCTGAAGCTACCTAGTCTCCCAACCCCTCACTTCACAGGAGTTACTCAGGGATTCCAAGCATTTGTGCCAGCAACTGGGAAGCAAGGAACAAATACATATTTTTTGTTATACTACAGCCACAGTTAAAATATATTAATTATTTGGTGAAAGACATATTTATAATGATATCTAGAGAGAAAAGAAGAAAGATCTTAGTAAGTGAAAACAAACAAAATGGGACTTCCCTGGTGGCACAGTGGTTAAGAATCCACCTACCAATGCAGGGGACAGAGATTTGATCCCTGCTGGGAAGATCCCACATGCCACAAAGCAACTAAGCCCGTGCGCCACAACTACTGAGCTTGTGCTCTAGAGCCTGTGAGCCACAACTACTGAAGCCTGCGTGCCTAGAGACCATGCTCCACAACGAGAGAAGCCACTGCAATGAGAAGCTTGAGCACCTCAACAAAGAGTAGCCCCCATTCACTGCAACTAGAGAAAGCCCATGTGCAGCTATGAAGACCCAAAACAGCCAAAAATAAATAAAGTAAGTAAGTAAATTTATTAAAAAACAAACGAAAAAACAGAAAACAGGATTTCAAGCCTTCTCTGTAACATGGAAGAAAATCAGTAAAACTTATTTCAATCTCCAATGTAAAACTTAGTAAAGCTGTCCTTCCTAGTCAGCCAAATCACGATGAACTTTGTAGCACAGAAAACACAACTTTGATATGGGTACCATGGAAAATCATTTTTCTCTCATTAAGAGGTTTAACCACTTCACCAGCCAACTAACACCTGGTGGACCATTGTGAGTTATTGAATCTCCTCTTTTTAGACTTTGTGAACCAAACAATGTAGGATAGATGACCTGTTCCTCACTGTGGCCGCATCCTCCTTGAACAATTCCTATCTCTTAGCCTTTTTGTCTTGTCTCCTTTATTTACAAAATTCTTAAAACCCATTCAATAAATTGATGATTAAATATCAATACTTAGGTATTCTTTGCATCTTTAAAGCAAGGAGCAGTTAAAATATTACCATCATTGACTATGTTTGTCTAACAAGTTCTAAGATTGTAAATAATCTTGGCATCACAACTTAATTGTGATCAACCTGTACATGGTCATGTGGGCATATACCTTCTGGGTGCTTCAGCCATTCTGGGTACAAGTATCTACACAGATTTGTAAAACTATATAAAATTGGGAGATTGTTATTAGCTATACATTTTATGAGACTTTTAAAAATTACATTTTACTATGCAACAGGCTTTATGTGTTATAGAGATTCTGTTCTGTAAGAGTTTAAACGTTAGGTAGGGAATCAAGAGTTACAAATAAATTATGTTAAATAACAATATAGAATTAACAAATGTCTAAGACAATAATAAAAGAGGCTTATAAATTGGTGTCTGATTAAGTACAAAATGAACAGTACAAAAAATAGCAGGAATTTAGAAGGAGAAAAGAGCATTTAATGTGAATCTATTTTTGCACTCAGAATCTTAAAGTATAACCTTGATCAACAAAAGACTATCACTGATTTGTAATTCAATTTTAAAAGGAATATAAGTTATATTTTTAAAAATTATTTCCAGATTTGCAGCACCCAAATGTATCTGTCTCATCAACAAACACTACAATTTATAAACCAACCACAATTCTTGCTTCAAAAGGTAACTGGTTATTACCAAATTAAAAACAATTTAAGCAGGTGCCACATATAATTTAACAGTTCATTATATTTCATTATTTTCTTATCTACACCTTGAAGAAATCACATTAATATTTGGGTTGATGTTTTAAATTTTTGATGTAGTTGTACTGTTCTCCGTTAAAAAAGAGATTGAAATTGAAAGGTTATAAAGTCTTGACAATATATTTTCAAAAAGGACAATACTTGGAAAGGAAAATTACTTCATTCATGCAGCAGCAAGTCAATAATTCCAAAATTTCTACACTGAGAGTAGGATAGAGTTACATTATCCAGTAACAGTACTTCAAATCCTGAAGGATCTAACAAAACTGATTGTAAAGAAGTAATGATTTCAAATATAGCTAGTTCATTAGCATACATGCAGGCAATTTACTTTGATCTTTGACATAAGTAATAAGATCTTGAGAATAGACATAGACATATTAAAGCCATATTCCAAGCAAAGTAATTTATCTTACTTCTGCGGATACATTATTTTAAGTTCTGTGATTGATCTGGAGATAATTTCTAATGCCATGGCAAGGGAACCTGTGTCTCATCCCTTTTGATAGACTCATATTAAGAAGGCAGATTCCAAAAGGTGAAGTATTCTTTGAAAAATATTGAACATAGATAAAAAAGACAAAGAGCTTAAAAATAAATGCAAAATTGAGAAATTAAGTGTACCTTTGGGATGGGTGAGAACAATCAAGGGATTTTGGGGGAAGAAAATCAGAAAGGATTGTTATTAAAAAGAGCATTTAAAAACACTACATCAGGGGCTTCCCTGGTGGCGCAGTGCTTGAGAGTCCGCCTGCCGATGCAGGAGACGCAGGTTCGTGCTCCGTTTCGGGAAGATCCCACATGCCGCGGAGCGGCTGGGCCCGTGAGCCATGGCCACTGAGCCTGCGCGTCCGGAGCCTGTGCTCCGCAAATGGGAGAG
>NW_006774071.1:449247-462386 GCF_000442215.2 Lipotes vexillifer
CCCAAAATCAAAAGAAAAAAAAAAAAAAAAAAAAAAAAAAACACTACATCAGTGGATGAAAGGGGACTTTCAAAATGGTGGAGGAGTAAGACATGGAGATCACCTTCCTCTTCACAAATATATCAAAAATACATCTACATGTGACCACATGTTCATTGTAGCTCAACTTACAATAGCCAGGACATGGAAGCAGCCTAAGTGTCCATTAACAGATGAATGGATAAAGAACATGTGGTGGCACATATATACAATGGAATATTACTCAGCCATAAAAAGAAATGAAATTGAGTTATTTGTAGTGAGGTGGGTGGACCTAGAGACTGTCATACAGAGTGAAGTAAGTCAGAAAGAGAAAAAAAATACTGTATGCTAACACATATATATGGAATCTAAAAAAAAAAAAGAAAAGGTTCTGAAGTGCAGGATAGGAATAAAGATGCAGATGTAGAGAATGGACTTGAGGACATGGGGAGGGGAAAGGGTAAGCTGGGACAAATTGAGAGAGTAACAATTGATATATATACACTACCAAATGTAAAATTGATAGCTAGTGGGAAACTGGCATTGCACAGGGAGGTCAGCTTGGAGTTTTGTGTTCACTTAGAGTGGTGGGATAGGGAGGGTGGGAGTGAGATGCAAGAGGGAAGAGATATGGGGATATGTGTACATGTATAGCTGATTTACTTTATTATAAGCACAAAGTAACACACCATTGAAAAGCAATTAAACTCCAATATAGATGTTAACAAAAATGCATCTACATGTGGAACAACTCTTACAGAACAACTACTGAATGCTGGCAGAAGAACTCAGACTTCCTAAACAGCAAGACAATCCCCACATACATGAATAGGGCATACTAAAAAAAGAAAAAGAAAAAAAAAAGAAAAAAAAGACAAAGGAATCAGGATGCGCCTCTGTGAGGGAGCTGTGAAAGAGGAAAAGTTTCCACACACTAGGAAGCATGCTCACTGGTGGGGACAGTCAGGGGGAGCTTCAGAGCCTCAGAAGAGAGTGCAGCAACAAGGGCATGGAGGGCAAAGTGGAGATATTCCCACACAGAGGATTGGTGCTGATCAGCACTCACCAGCCTAAGCTTGTCTGCTCATCTGCTGGGGTGGGTGGGGGCTGGGAGCTGAGGCTCAGTCTTCATAGATCAGACACCAGGTAGAGGACGGCAGCTGGCTGTGTGAAGACAGCTGAAACTGGTCAGTGCACCACAGCTAGCCGGGACTTCTACTGCTGCCACCACTGCCACCAAGGATCCTGTGCACAAGCTCAGGTCACTACCCACACCCTCCTGGGAGCCTGTGCAGCACGCCACTGCCAGAGTCTGTGATCCAGGGCCAAATTCCCTGGGAGAACACACAGCGTGCCAGAGGCTGTTGTAACTTCATGCTGACCTCTGCGGCAACAGGCATTCTCCACATCAAAATTATGACTACTGTACCTCTCCCTCTCCCCATCCTGAGCGAACAAGAGAGCCCTAATCAGCCACTGTTTTAACACCCTGATGTCTGTGTGGGGCACAGATGCTAGAGGGTGGCCTACATGCAGAGGTGGGGCCAAAACCAAAGCTGAACCCCAGGAGCTGCGCAAACAATGAAGAGAAAGGGAAATTTCTCTGTGCAGCCTCAGGAGCAGAGGACTAAATCCTCTCAATCAGCTTGGTAAACCGTGTATCTGTGGAAGACCTGAATAGACTACAAGTGTTCCCAAAATTGAGGCTGTGGATTTTGGGGGCAACTGTGGACTTGGGGTTTGCTTTCTGAATTTGATTTCTTTTTGGTTTTATGTTTTTCTTAGTTTCATTTTAGTGTTTGTTTTCATTTGTGGGTTTGTCTATTGGTTTGGCTGCATTCTTGCTTTTCTATTTTTCCCTCTTTGGGAGTGTGTGTGTGTAGGTTCTTTGTGTTTTGTCTGTTTAGTTTTGCTTTTACCATTTGCCTTGGGGTTCTGCCTGTTCATTTTTATTTTTTCCTACCTTTTCTCCCATGCCATGTGGCTGGCAGGGTCTTGGTGCTCCAGCCGGTTATCGGACCTGAGCCTCCAAAGTGGGAGAGCCAAGTCCAGAACACTGGACCACCAGAGACCTCCCGGCCCTATGTAATATTAACCAGCAAGAGCTCTCCCAGAGATCTCCATTTCAACACTAAGAGCCAGCTCCACCAAATGGCCAGCAAGTTCCAGTCCTGGACACCCCATGCCAAACAACTAGCAAGACAGAAACACAACCCCACCCATCAGCAGACAGGCTGCCTAAGTCATAATAAGTTCACAGACACCCAAAAACACCACCAGACATGGCCCTGCCTACCAGAAGGACAAGATCCTGCCTTACCCACCAGATCACAGGAACCAGTCTCCTCCAGCAGGAAGCCTACAGAAGCCAATGAAATAACCCCACCCACTGGGCACAGACACCAAAAACAATGGGAACTATGAACCTGCAGCCTGTGAAAAGGAGACCTCAAACACAGTAAGTTAAACAAAATGAGAAGACAGAGAAATATGCAGCAGATGAAGGAGCAAGGTAAAAACCCATGGACCAAACAAATGGAGATGAAACAGGTAGTCTACCTGAAAAAGAATTCAGAGTAATGATAGTAAAGATGATCCAAAATCTCAGAAATAGAATGGAGGAAATACATGAAATGTTTAACAAGGACCTACAAGAACTAAAGCACACACACACACACACACACACACACACACACACACAAATTGATGAATAGCACAATAAATGAAATTAAAAATATTCCAGAAGGAATCAATAGCAGAATAACTGAGGCAGAAGAATGGAAAAGTGATCTGGAAGATAGAATAGTGGAAATAACGGCCACAGAGCAGCATAAAGGAAAAAGAATGAAAAGAATCAAGGAGACTATCAGAGACCACTGGAACATTAAATGTGCCAACATTAAAATTACAGGGGTCCCAGAAGAGGAAGAGAAAGAAAGGGTTCAAGAAAATATTTGAAGAGATTATAGTTGAAAACTTCCCAAACATGGGAAAAGAAATATTTAATCAAGTCCATAAAGTGCAGAGAGTCCCATACAAGACAAACCCAAAGAGAAACTTGCCAAGACACATGTTAATCAAACTAACAAAAATAAAATACAAAGAAAAAATATTAAAAGCAGCAAGGGAAAAGCAACAAATACCATACAAGGGAATCCCCATAAGTTAACAGTTGATCTTTCAGAGAAACTCTGCAAGCCAGAAGGGAATGACAGGACATATTTAAAGTGATGTAAGGGAAAAGCCTACAACCAAGATTACTCTACTCAGCAAGGATCTCACTCAGATTTGACAGAGAAATTAAAACCTTACAGACAAGCAAAAGTTAAGAGAATTTCAGCACAACCAAACTAGCATTACAACAAATGCTAAAGGAACTTATCTAGGCAGGAATCACAAGAGAAAGAAAAGACCTATGAAAACTAACCAAAAACAATTAAGAAACTGGTAATAGGAAGATACATATTGATAATTATCTTAAATTTAAATGGATTAAATGCTCCAACCAAAAGAAATAAACTGGTTGAATGGATGCAAAAACAAGATCCATATACATGCTGTCTACAAGAAACCCACTGCAGACATAGTGACACATACAGACTGAAAGTGAGGGGATAGAAAAACATATTCCATGCAAATGGAAACCAAAAGTAAGCTTCAGTAGCAATATTCATATCAGACAAAATACACTTTAAAACAAAAACAGTAACAAGAGAAAAAGAAGGACACTACATACTGATCAAGGGATCAATCCAAGAGGAAGATACAACTGTAAATATTTATGCACACAGCATAGGAGCACCTAAATATATAAGGCAAATGCTAACAGCCATAAAAGGGTAAATCAACAGTAACACAATCATAGTAGGGGACTTAAATAACCCAATGGACTTTCACCAATGGACAGATCATTAAAAAATGTGTATAAATAAGGAAACACAAGCTTTAAATGACACATTAGACCAGATGGACTTAATTGATAAATAGGACATTCCATTCCAAAACAACAGAATGCACTTTCAAGTGCTCTTGGAACATTCTCCATGATAGAGCATATCTTAGGTCACAAATCAAGCCTTGGTAAATTTAAGAAAATTGAAATCATATCAAGTATCTTTTCTGACTACAATGCTATGAGACCAGATATAAATTACAGGAAAAAAAAACTGTGAAAAATACAACAGTTGGAGGCTAAACAATGCACTACTAAATATCCAAGAGATCACTGAAGAAATCAAAGAGGAAATCAAAAAATACCTTGAAACAACTGACAGTGAAAACACTACTACCCAAACCTATGGGAGGCAGTAAAAGATGCCCTAAGAGGGAAGTTTATAGTAGTACAATCCCACGTCATGAAACAAGAAAAATCTCAAATAAACAATCTAACCTTACACCTAAAGCAATTAGAGAAAGAAAAACAAAAATAAATAAATAAAATAAATAAAATAACAAAAACAAAAGAGGAGAAGGAAAGAAATCATAAAGATCAGATCAGAAGTAAATGAAAAGGAAATGAAGGAAATGGTCACTTTATTTTTGATAAAGGAGGCAAGAATATACAATGGGGAAAAGACAGCCTCTTCAATAAGTGGTGCAGGGAAAACTGGACAGCTACATGGAAAAGAATGAAATTAGAACACTCCCTAGCACCATACACATAAATAAACTCAAAATGGATTAAAGACCTAAATGTAAGGCCAAACACTATAAATATCTTAGAGAAAAACATAGGCAGAACACTCTATGACATAAATCACAGCAAGAACCTTTTAACACACACCCTAGAGAAATGGAAATAAAAAACAAAAATAAACAAATGGGACCTAATAAAACTTAAAAACTTTTGCACAGCAAAGGAAAACATGAACAAAAGGAAAAGACAAGCTTCAGAATGGGAGAAAATATTTGAAAATGAAGCAATGGACAAAGGATTAATATCCAAAATTTACAAACAGCTCATGCAGCTGAATATCAAAAAAACAAACAACCCAATCCAAAAATGGGCAGAAGACCTAAATAGACATTTCTCCAAAGAAGATATACAGATTGCCAGCAAAAACATGAAAGGATGCTCAACATCATTAATCATTAGAGAACTGCAACTCAAAAGTACAATGAGGTATCACCTCACACCGGTCAGAATGGCCATCATCAAAAAATCTACAAGCAATAAATGAGAGGGTTTTGAGAAAAGAGAATGCTCTTGCACTGTTCACGGGAAAGTAAATTGATACAGCCACAATGGAGATCAGTCTGGAAGCTCCTTAGAAAACTAAAAATATAGCTACCATGTGACCCAGTAATCCCACTGCTGGACATATATCCTGAGAAAACCATAATTCAAAACAATCATGTACCACAATGTTCATTGCAGCTCTATTTACAATAGCCAGGTCATGGAGGCAACCTAAATGTCCATCGACATATGAATGGATAAAGAAGATGTGGTACATATATACAATGGAATATTACTCAGCCATAAAAAAAAACGAAATTGAGTCATTTGTAGTGAAGTTGATGGACCTAGAGACTGTCATACAGAGTGAAGTAAGTCAGAAAAGGAAAAACAGATACTGCATGTTAACACATCTATGGAATCCAAATATAATGGTTCTGAGGAACCTAGGGCCAGGAAAGGAATAAAGACACAGACATAGAGAATGAAATTGAGGACACAGGGAGTGGGAAGTGTAAGCTGGGATGAAGTGAGAGAGTAACAATTGACATATATACACAACCAAATGTAAAATAGATAACTAGTAGGAAGGAGCCACATAGCACAGGGAGATCAGCTCGGTGCTTTGTGACCACCTAGAGGGGTGGCCTAGGGAGAGTGGAAGGGAGATGCAAGAGGGAGGAGATATGAGCATATATGTATATGTATAGCTGATTCACTTTGTTATAAAGCAGAAACAAACTTACCATTGTAAAGCAATTGTACTCCAATAAAGATGTTTAAAAAAAAAATAAAAAGAAATGAAGGAAGTAATAGCAAAGCCCAATAAAACATAAAGCTGGTTCTTTGAGAGATAAACAAAACTGATAAACCATTAGTTAGACTCATTAGGAAAACAAAGGGAGAAGACTCAAATCAACAGAATTAGAAACGAAACAGGAGAAGTAAAAACTGACACTGCAGAAATGCAAAGGCTCATGAGAGGCTACTACAAGCAACTATATGCCAATAAAATGAACAACTTGGAAGAAATGGACAAATTCTTAGAAAAGTACAACCTTCCAAGACTGAACCAGGAAGAAATAGAAAATATGAACAGGCAAATCACAAGCACTGAAATTGAAACTGTGATTAAAAACCTTGCAACAAACAAAAGGCCAGGAGAGATGGCTTCACAGGTGAATTCTATCATACATTTAGAGAAGAGCTAACACATGTCCTTCTCAAATTCTTCCACAATATAGAAGAGGGAGGAAGACTCCTAACCTCATTCTACAAGATCACCATCACACTGATATCAAAACCAGCCAAAGTTTTCTCAAAGAAAGAAAACTACAGGTCAATATCAATGATGATCATAGATGAAAAGTCCTCAACACAATACTAGCAAACAGAATCCAACAGCACATTAAAAGGATCATACACCATAATGAAGTGGGGTTTATCCCAGGAATGCAAGGAGTTTTTGATATATGCAAATCAATCATTGTGATACACCATATTGACAAATTGAAGGATAAAATCCTTGTGATAATCTCAATAGATGCAGAAAAAGCCATCGACAAAATTCAACACCACTTATGATTAAAACCCCCCAGAAAATGGGAATAGAGGGAGTCTACCTCAACGTAATAAAGGCCATATATGAAAAACCCACAGCCACCATCATTTCAATGGTGAAAAACTGAAAACCTTTTCTCTAAGGTCAGGAAGAAGACAAGGGTACCCACTCTTACCACTGTTATTCAACATACCTTTTGAAATTTTAGACATGGAAATCAGAGGGAAAAAGAAATAAAAGGAATCCAAATTGGAAAAGAAGTAAAACTGTCACTGTTTGCAGATGACATGATTCTATACATAGAGAATCCTAAAGATGCCACCAGGAAACTATTAGAGCTAATCAATGAATTTGGAAAAGTAGCAGGATACAAAATTAATGCACAGAAATCTCTTACATTCCTATACACTAACAATGAAAAATCAGAAAAATAAATTAAGGAAACCATCTCATTTACCAATGCAACAAAAAGAATAAAACACCTAGGAATAAACTACCTGAGGAAACAAAAGACCTGTATGCAGAAAACTATAAGACACTGATGAAATAAATCCGAGATCATAAAAACAGATGGAGAGACACCACGTTCTTGGACGGGAAGAATCAACATTGTGATAATGACTATACTACACAAAGCAATCTACAGATTCAATGCAATCCCTATCAAACTACCACTGGCATTTTTCACAGTACTAGAACAAAAAATTTTACAATTTGTATAGAAACAGAAAAGACCACAAATAGCAAAAGCAATCTTGAGAAAGAAAAATGGACCTGGAGGAATCAGGCTACCTGACTTCATACTATAATACAAAGTGACAGTAATCAAGACAGTATGGTAGTGGCACAAAAACAGAAATATAGATCAATGTAACAGGAGAGAAAGCCAAGAGATAAACCCACGCACATATCATCACCTTATCTTCTATGAAAGAAGCAAGAATATGCAATGGAGAAAAGACAGCCTCTTCAATAAATAGTGCTGGGAATCTGGACAGCTACATGGAAACGAATGAAATTAGAGCAATTCTTAATACCATACACAAAAATAAACTCAAAATGTATTAAAGTCCTAAATGTATAGGCCAGATAGTATAAAACTCTTAGAGGGCAACATAGGCAGAACACTCGATGACATAAATCACAACAAGATCCTTTTTGACCCACCTCCTATACTAATGGAAATAAAAACAAAAATAAATAAATGGGACCTAATGAAACTTAAAAGCTTTTGCACAGCAAAGGAAACCATGAACAAGACAAAAAGACAACTCTCAGGATGGGAGAATATATTTGCAAGTGAAGCAACTGACAAAGGATTAATCTTCAATATATACAAACAGCTCATGCAGCTCAGTAACAAAAAAACAAACAACCCAATCCAAAAATGGTCAGAAGACCTAAATAGACATTTCTCCAAAGAAGATATACAGATTGCCAACAAACACATGAAAGGATACTCAACATCATTAATCATTAGAGAAATGCAAATCAAAACCACAATGAGGTATCACCTCACACCAGTCAGAATGGCCATCATCAAAAAATCTAGAAACAATAAATGCTGGAGAGGATGTGGAGAAAAGGGAACCCTCTGGTACTGTTGGTGGCAATGTAAATTGATACAGCCACTATGGAGAACAATATGGAGGTTCTTTAAAGTACTAAAAATAGAACTGCCATATGACCCAACAATCCCACTACTGGGCATATACCCTGAGAAAACCATAATTCAAAAAGAGTCATGTACCATAATGTTCATTGCAGCACTATTTACAATAAACAGGCCATGGAAGTAACCAAAATGTCCATCTACAGATGAATGGATAAAGAAGATGTGGCAAATATATACAATGGAATATAACTCAGCCATAAAAGGAAATGAAATTGAATTATTTGTAGTGAGGTTGATGGACCTATATTCTGTCATACAGAGTAAAGTAAGTCAGAAAGAGAAAAACAAATACAATATGCTAAGACATATATAAGGAATCTAAAAAAAAAAGAGGTTCTGATGAACCAAGTGGCGGGACAGGAATAAGGATTCAGACGTAGAAAATGGACTTGAGGACACGGGGAGTGTCAGGGAAAGGTAAGCTGGGATGACGTGAGAGTGTAGTGTTGACATGTATACGGTACCTAATGTAAAATAAATAGCTAGTGGGAGACAGCTACCTAGCACAGGGAGATCAGCTCAGTGCTTTGTGACCACCTAGAGGGGTGGGATAGGGAGAATGAGAGGGAGGCTCAAGAGGGAAGAGGTATGGTGCTATATATACATATAGATGATTCACTTTGTTATACAGCAGAAAGTAACACAACACTCTAAAGCAACTGTACTCCAATAAAGATGTAAAAAAAAAATAGTGTAAAAATAAATAAATAAATAAAAATACTACTTGTGTGGATGTTAATATTCAAAATTTGTCTAATTTAATACTAAAATAACTGGCTAAAGACATGTTAAGGTCATAGAGACCTCCTTGTATTTAACTGAGAAAGTAAGTGTTGTTTGTGAATATTTTGGTATTAGTATTAGTCATAATAAGCTAAGCTTTGCAACAGTAACAAAGCCCATTCATTCTTGGTGTCTTGGCACAAGATTCCAAATACCAGAGTTGTTGGTTGTGTTCAGGTGGCTGTATTTAGAACCTGCTACTTCCTTAATGGTAACTCAGGAAGCCAGGATGTTTCCACAAGCCATGGAGAGAGGATGAAGAATTCCAACCTGCTTTTAACTGTCTCAGGCTACAAATAACAGATGACTTTCACTCACTTTTATACTGAGCAGAACCCAATCATATGGTCCAAATTTAACCATTAGGACTACGAGAATTGTAGTTTTTTAGCTTTCCATAGGAAAGGAAAATGATGTGGTAAACACATAACATAGTCCGTACCACAGTACTCTGGGGAATATAGGAAGAACTAGGTGAGTTACCAAAGGCTTTAAAAAATATAAACTTGAAAGGGAAAATTACTTCATCCATGAAGAAGCTAGTCAACATTTCATAAATTTCTACACAGAGAGTACAGTATTTTGTTTAATTAGTTGATACAGCATTACAAATTTCCAAAAGCAAGCTCCTTGGGCCATATATATGTTCATTAATTTGTTTTACCTACCAGGAGAAATAGGAGTTAAATATATAAATTTAGACATACAAGTTTACCAGTGAGGAGTAAAGGGGAGAGCCAGATGAGAATCATTCTTCTAAAAGGAGAAAAATATTGATTATGTAGTATTCTATAAAAAAGAGCATTGCTAAGTGCTGTTGTCATAGAAATTTGTGTTAAATATTAGTCATATAACTTATGAAGCCCAGTAGGGTCCCAGAAGTCTTAGTAACCACAGACAATGCTTATTCTATTTGGGTTTTTGCTTTGGTTTGAATGTTGAGACTGATGACACCTCACACGCACCAAGAGGGTATGAAAAAATTTATTACTGACATAATGAGACTTTCTGGAGAGAAAAGGGCAGGCTCCCAAGCTGGTTCAAAAATGGTCTTGAGAAAGCAGGGAAAGGAGAGTGGCTTGGGATTTATGGTAGCTACAGGGTGGGGCTGGGCTTGGGTCCCTGCATACAGGATGGGGCTTACATGGTTTTAACTTCCCACTTGCTCCAAGCATTCAGGCTTTCTTATCAGCTAACCCAGGTGTAGGGGAGAAGGGCAAAGGGGAATGGTAAGAATTCAAAACTATCATCTGTCAAACATAAAAATGGTGTCAGACTTTATGACAGTTTTTCCGGATCTCATCTAGTGTGTTTCAGTCAAAAATAAACAACATTTAATCCTACTCTTACTCAATATTTCAAATTGTGTGTGTGTTGGGAGAAGGATTATAGATATTAATAAGATATTGGAAAATTTAATTTTTATGACTGGAAAAGATTCCTTAAGCAAGCTATAGAAATTGTTACAAACATATATGTTTAATATTAAAGGTAAAAATTATGAGACTACTCAAGTAATCATTCTGTTTCTGGCAGGCAGGGTCCTTGATATTCTTTGGGGTAAAAACCCACAATGGAATAAATATTGGAAAGTATTATGCAGCTAGAAAATTTAAAAGATCTGTATTCATAAATAGTATCTTCACACTGATTTCAAACATGGAAATTATACCATGGATTTTTTTTATTCTTTCATTTTCTAACAAATGTTTATTGTATACCTACTATATGCCAGGCTTCAGAATCTTGGCAAATTTGAAAACACTGAATAGTTCATATTCAGTTTGAAATAAGTACTGTAGAAGTTCCCTAGTCGTTCAATATTTAATTTTGAGACTGGAAAGTTTGACAAATAATACATGTTTTATTATACCTATCCCAGCTGCCATAACTGCATACACAATTAAAAATTAGTAGAAATTGATACTGACATAAATGAACTTCAGGATGTGTTTACTCATCTCAAGTATTGAAAATAATCACACAGTTTGGGAATCTGGGGATATATATCATTTCGCCTGTAATGGAAAAATATACAGCATCATTAGAATTTAGAAGGAACCAAAATGTCATTTAGTTCAAACTCCTAACTATTGCAAACCACTTTGTACACTATCCTAGCAGTTGGACATCAGATACCCACGTTAATACTTCTACTAATAAGTTTTCACTACTTGCCAAGACAGGCATTTATGTTATTTGTCAAAGCTGGAAAATTTTCTTCTTCAATGAAATCTATAATTCTTGTCATCCTGATATTTTTCCAGGTAATCCTTTTTTTTTTTTTTACATCTTTATTGGAGTATAATTGCTTTACAATGGTGTTTCTGCTTTATAACAAAGTGAATCAGTTATACATATACATATGTTCCCATATCTCTTTCCTCTTGCATCTCCCTCCCTCCCACCCTCCCTATCCCACCCCTCTAGGTGGTCACAAAGCACCAAGTTGATCTCTCTGTGCTATGTGGCTGCTTCCCACTAGCTATCTATTTTACGTTTGGTAGTGTATATATCACCCCTACCATTCTTAATTTCAGATATATCTATCTCGTTAGTCCCTGAATTGCACTAGTTGAAAATCCTCAAGTTTTTTAAAGTCAACAAGTCCCAAAGAGAATTCATTATTTTCTACCACAAACCATGTCATCCCTTCTGTGGCTGCTCTCTTAGATCATAATATCATAATATGTAATAATATGTTCTTAGTTGCTCAAATCAGGAATATGGGCACTATCTTCAGTACCTCCCATTTCCTCAATTTTTGCCTGCTCCCAATAGCATGGTCCTGCTGCTTGCTTCTACTTCCTAGAAAGCTCTCATGTGAAGTCTTAAAACGTCTTAGAGCATAGGTGCTAACAGAGCCTCTCTCTTGAGGAGACTTTCTGGATTAGAATAATGCTTCTGTGACTTACTACGTTAACTTCTTCATTTCTTGCATGCTTATCTGTAAAATAAAGCTAACAGTAGTGACTATAGGTCAAAGAATTGTGCGGGTCATTAAATACTATTATTGGAACAGTGCATGGTACACAGTAAACACTTTATGAATCTTTACTATCCTCTCTATTGTTTTCTGCTCTTAACTCCCATTGGCATTTTCATAAGTCATTCATCATCTCTCAAGTGTCATAATGCAGTAGACTCCTAACTGATCTCCAAGGTTCTGGTCTGTCTCACTTCATCCTGTCTTCATACCAAAGCCAAAATATGTTTACTGTTCTTATTAAGATCCATTTATGACACCCTTGTTGCTGGAGTACAAATTCTAAACTCCTTAAGTTAAAGCCTAAATGCAGCATAGCTGCCTTCACATTGCATGATCTGGTCTCTGATTACTTTTCTAACTTCACTTTATACCACTTATTTTCTCACTTACTGCATTCTGTTTCCTTGAACCATTCATGTTCTTCTTACCTCTGAGTACTGTTGCTCTCTTTTGAAAACTCTTTCCATCTTGCCGACCCTCAATGCAGGATTTCCACTCTTGCCAATTGTGTCACTTTAGTATGTGTTACAATTCTATCCCATTCTTTATTATAGCACTTCTGACGTGGACCTGAAAATTGCCATCCAGATTTTTTGCATCTGGGAAAAGGAGGAAGCAACTTCCACTTTTTATATTACTATCATCTCAATCCTTAAAGACAGGAATGTTTTACCCTACCTGAATCTCTTCTTTATTCTAAGTTATCCAGTTTATTCCACAATACCGTTATGATTTCCAACATCCCAAAAGTCTACTCATCATACTCTATGTGAATTTCAAAGTGTAAGAAAACACAGTATATCAATTTTGTTCAAACCATGATAAAATATTGATAACTGAGATACTCTGCTTGTGTAGAAATTGGTACTCCATGCATTGTTTGTATAATATACTCTGACTAAAAGCTCAAAATATTTACTTTTTTTTTTTT
>NW_006774073.1:0-236 GCF_000442215.2 Lipotes vexillifer
TGACAGTGAAATAGTGAGATATTCTTACATAATTCATTCAGGGCTTGTGATGAAACCTGGATTAACAACACCTACACCCACAGCTGTGTGAGACATAAGGCTGGACACTTGGGGCTGATAGCACTGGTGAGGTTCAGAGAGCCAATGCAGACCCTTTCAATTCATACTGCATAGTACCCATTCCTTGGGTCCCAACTCTCCAGGTTTAAGGGATTCTTCCTTCAAGTAAAACATGC
>NW_006774074.1:0-581 GCF_000442215.2 Lipotes vexillifer
TTTACCCTAAACAGTCCCAGTTCCCTAACCCCAATCCTAACCGAAACACGAACCCCAACATTAGCCCGAAGCATTAACCAAACCCGTGCCCTAATCCTAACCCGTACACTAACACTAACTCGTGCCCTAACACGTACACTAACCGTAAACCATTGTTGTACCGTAACCTATCCTCTAAACCGTCCCTGTTACATAACCTTAACCCTAACCCTAACACGATACCTAACTTTATCTCGAAGCCTTAACCGATACCGTACACTAACACTAACCCATGCCCTAACTTGTACGCTAACCCTAAACCGTTGTGGTAACCTAACCTTTAGCCTAAACCGTCCCCATATCCTAACCCTAACCCAAACACGAACCCTAACATTAACCCGAAGCATTAACCAAACCCGTGTCCTATTCTTAAGCCGTACACTAACACTAACCCATGGCCTAACACGAATGGTAACCCTAAACCGTTGTCGTACCGTAACCTGTCCCCTGAACCGTCCCCATTCCTTAACCCTAACCCCAACCCTAACACTTATCCTAACCCTTAGCCGAAGCCTTAAGTTAACCCGTGCCCTAATCCTAAT
>NW_006774075.1:0-52358 GCF_000442215.2 Lipotes vexillifer
GACGCGCAGGCTCAGCGGCCATGGCTCACGGGCCCAGCCGCTCCGCAGCATGTGGGATCTTCAGGGACCGGGGTACGAACCCGTCTCCCCTGCATCGGCAGGCAGACTCTCAACCACTGTGCCACCAGGGAAGCCCAGAAGTTGGAGTTTTTTAGGTGGTCTTGTAAGAATCATTAAGATTTCCAAAGGCTGAAGTAAGATATTCTTGAAGGGATAGTGGTAACAGTGCCAAGATGCAGAGAAAGCTTGGTGTAGGCTCAGACCAAACTGGGGAAAGAAAAGAGTATTAGAGAAAAAGCAGCCATTCTCAAATGATCAGGATAAAGTTCTGTGGTCACACAATTGCATCTTGTTTCCACTCTTCCCATCTCCCAGGTCATACTTCAGTCATTAGTGATGTATTTCACATTCTATACATATAATCACCTGGTAGATACAAACTTGTAGGAAGCATGAGGTTCAAAACTAGCTGGCCATCTCTAATTAACTAGTCCTAGATCTTGATGTCTTTCCTGTGAGTTGTTGCAAGCACACATTTGACTACCTTCTAAAAGTTCAGATTAAAAGGAAGCAAACTTCCAAAATTAGACTTGTAATTAAAATTTGACTTTGATCAGTAGCTGCTGAGAGGGTCATTAAGAGCCAAGAATGTACTGACACAGGGGGTTGTTGGGCAGATGAGGTGAGGAGAGAAGCAGAGAGATTGGAAACAAATAAAAAATTCTTAAGAAGCACTATCGAATTGCAAATATCAATTATTATGGGTCTATGGATGAGCAATTACTACATTAAAAACATTCTTGGCAGGCAGCTCGTATGGGTGTAGATAGCTGCGTCTCCCTCAGAGCTGGGCTTTAATTTGATTTTTGCAAACATGTTTTTGGTTTCTTTTCTTTTGAATAGTTTCAGAGAACACTGGACAGCACCTGGGTAGAAAGTGCATCTAACTGTCTGTAAAACTTGTCGAAAGATGATTTCTGCCTCCTGCAAAGCTCGGAACACGTCATCTCTGAAGGAGTCATGTGAGGGAGAGTGGAAGGGGAAATTGGCGAAGGAGGAGGGGTTCTCACACTGAGTGTGGAAGAGACGAGGCTGCGTTTTCCAGAACCAAGAAGCAGTGATCAAGGAGGGACAGACAAAGGAGCTCAGGGCTTGCTTTTGTTTCCTTGATTTAGAGTAATGACTCACTGGCATGAACGATGAGCGTTGATATGGCAAAACAATGCAAGAAAGATGTGGTTTTAGCCTTCTGTCAGCCAGCTGTGTGTTGTGGCTGCCAAAAAGACTAATATGATCATAGGCTGCAATTATAGAGGATAGAAGAAAGTGATCATTCCCCTTTTTTTGCACACCTGGAGCGACACATTCCCTTTTAAGTGTGTGGCATGCCCCCTTGTCTGCGTGGTAGATTCGTATTCATCTTTCCAAAGCCAGCTCAAGGTCACCTCTTGTCTTCTATGACACTTTTCCTGACCCCATGCTCACCAGATTTAATCACTGCCATCTTGCACAGACTCAGTTGTACTGTTACTTTCATCACTTTTCATTGCCATGTTGCTTATGTGTCCGTCTGCCCTGGAGGCAGGATGCAGGTCTAACTCGATTTTTTACCCAGAGACCCTGGCACTTAATAGGGTCTCAGTACATATTTATGGAATTGAGAGAAACAGACCAGGTGGAGCATGTTTGGAGAAGATCAAGTAGAAAGGTGAAAGGACTTGAAGTCGTGTTGAAACCCAGTTGGAGTCAGGTCATGCTAAGTTAGCAAGTTGACCGGTAGCGGGTTTCTTCCTTGTAGGGGAGGATGAGCTCATCCCCTCATAGGAAGTACTATGGAAAGGGTCTGTAAATTGACTGGGAAGAGAGACTCCAGGGGAAGCCGGAAGGTACTCTTTACCTTGTCCCAAGAGCAAGAATGAGAAAGCTATATGTAAAAGAATAAAGCAATTATGTGATGCCAAAAAAGAAGTTATGAGTTTTCTTTCTTCTTCCCAGCCATTTGTCTGTGTATTTTCAAAGGAATTCAAGTATCCAAACATACAATGGAATTTATGCCAGAAATGGAAGGGTTTTCTTTGAGTCTTGGAAAATAATGCCAATGATTGAAGCCCCAAGGATGATGAAGGCCAGAAACACCACATTGTATACAATGGAAGTCAAGCTGTAAGCAAGTCAAGGAAACTTGAGATATCTCAGTCACCAAGAGTGAAAAAAGGATGTGCAGAACAGTGAAATTTTGTGGCATGGGGAATTCCAGCCTCCACTCACCATATGTCAACTCATTGGTTATTGTATTTATAGTTTTACAGTTTTTCCTGTACAGCCTTTACAAACCATTGCAAAAGTGTTGGAATAAAAATTGGGCAAGCATTTATCATCCTGTATTTCAGACATTTTCAGGAATACCTGACAGTGGGGGAGAAAAGGGAGAATGAGGGCAAAAAAGTAAACATATGACACATAGCAGAAGTTGAGGAAAGGTGAGTTGGCCTCTTAAAAAGTCATACAAGGAAATAAAACTGATTGAAGAACATGCTAACTAGTCACGCATATGAAGGACTGTAATATTAAAGAGAGAGTATGCCTGTCTACATTTCTCCAGGTGGATAAATACAAGACCAGTAGGGTAGCAAATATGTTTTTTGGTTGAAAATAATATAAATGGAATTTTACCTAGTTTTAGGCAAAAATCAAATTTATGAGAAAGTATTGTGTGCTCACAGATCTGAAATTTAAGTTGAAGAACCTGTTCTTTAAGGAAACCAGGCTCTTCAAGATACTGCCATTAGGATAAATTGGTCCCAACTATTTTCCTCTCTTACCCCCTTACACTCAGAATTTAAATCCCTGGGAGGTAGATTTGGATTGTCATAGCTTGGATCACATGAGCACTCCTTGGCTAACAGAGAAGAGTACACCTCAGCTGATGGTACTATTAAGACAACATTAAATGCAGAAGGACAATTCCCCAAAGGAAAACCAAGGTGTATCCTTCGGAAGAAGAAGAAATGCAAGATGCAGAGCTAAAACATTAGTCACCTGCTGCAAATGCATAGACTGTTCCAGGAATTCCTTTTGACTCAAAGCACCTGGATGGGGGTTGAATGACTATTTGTCAGGCATATTGTAGGAAGAATAATTGAATAAATGGATTGCATAACTTCTTCTCTACCCCTGAAATTTTTACATCTTTGTGAATTTGGAAAAAGATTCAAATCACAAGACTCCCTTTAAGAGGAATAACAAAACCATCTTTACTATTCCTATTCACAAGTTTATTTGCGAATATCCAGGATCAACCTCTTTATACACAAACAAAAATACATCGATAAGCAACCCACAGTGCAAACAGCTTGTAATTAAAGAACCAGACTAATGCAACATTTTTCCACTTACAACTCTTCCCCACTGCTAGCATTCTGTAAGCCTTCTGTTATCAGATAAGTTAGTTATACACAATAAATACATACACATGTGTGAAGAGATTTAAATATATTTTTCCAAATGTAAATTAAGAATGTTTATCCAACTACTCTGGATTTTGAGCCTGGTTTATAGTGGCTAAAAATTGCAGCTGAAAATAATTCGCCAGTTAAGGTCCATTTCTTCTCATTTGAGAAGTACTGGGAAGGCTGTAATAGGATTCTTTAAAGTTTTGAGATATTTGGGTCCAGTTACTTGACAGATATTAATGATGTTTTCTATTCTGATTATATTATAGGATCATAGATATCTCAAGGTGGAGGACATGTTGAAACGTCCTCCTGTACATGTCCCTGGGACACCAAGCAAATTACTTTAGATGGAATGGAGAGACACAAAATTTGGAGAGTTGGGCTCTAATCAGAGAAAGATAGAGAGCATAATATGGTTTGAAAATGGTTTCTCTCTTATTTCTAGATGTAAGCAGCAGTCTTAGACATGTAGCCCAAGTCTCTGAAATATAAGATCTTCAGGGACCATTTATAATTGAGGTATTGAAATGGTTCTCAACTTACCTTCAGAATTTACCTGAAGAATATTTTAAATTATCCTTAGCAACAGTAATTTACTAAGGCAATGCTTCTCAATGATGTGAAAGGGAACACTTAGGAACATCAAAATCTTGGGGGTTTGGAGGAGTGTGTTATAGCTCCCGTATACTAACTCCCCCACTATACCTCATCACTTCCAAGTTGAGAGTAAATGGTTTAGGGAGCAAATGATAGATGATAGAAATTGAGATAGTTCCTGAGCCTGCGGTTTGCTGACCCTGAGTGTCTGATTGGCTTACCAGTAGGGAGAAAAATTGCAATAAGTTATCCTCATATTCTGCTAATCTTCAAAGACTTCGGAGAAACAAATGAACTAACCTTTATAATGTACATAACACATGGCTAGAACACATCCCTTTATCCCCATCATCAATAATGTTTCCTCAGTTATCTCTGAATGCATGTCAATGTCACATTTAAATTGGTGTCTCACTATGGTAACCAGATATTTAAGTTAAATCTTGATCCCTATCCCTGAGAAATTGTACATCTAGTCTTTGTATCTCTGTGTAGGGGAGGACAAAAATTCTTTTCTCTTTATCCCATCTTAGGTTCATTGGCTGGGGCCCTGTAAATTAGATTGTCAGAAGACAGATTAACAAGAGAAAAACAAACAGAAGTTTATTAACATGTATGTCACACATGCATGGGACCCCTCAGTGATGAGTAACTCAAAGGGAATCATTAGAACTTGAGCTTATGTAGCATCTTAACAAAGAATAATAATTTTGTAGAGAAGTGACAAGACAAAGAAAAAGGACTTTGAGCTTCTAGGGGTGACACATTGTGGGAAAGCAAATATATAGGGAAACTAAGGGTAGATAAGGGCTGCTTTTAGGGAGGTTTGTTATGTAGCTTCCTCTGATGGGTGTCTGGGCTGGTAAGGCCCTAGAGTTGTCTCCAGTGATTTACTCCTGTCCCTCCTGATAGGGAAGAAGGGACACTTTTACAAATTATGTCCCACTGTTAGGCAAATAGAGGGAGATCAGAGAGCTTTTCTAGTATCTGCTTCTTCTCAATTGCCTTCAGCTCAGAATAATCCTTATGTCAAAGTGACATATTTTGGGGTGGCATATCCTGCTACACTTCTCTTGCATTGTCTAGTCTATCTGTGGCCATAGTGTTCCATTGTTCCAGTTTTTTGGAGAGTTGAAGTCTTTCCCTTTTGTAGCCCTGATGACTAGCAATAGCTGGATGCCACTTGAAGAGACAGACTGGCTGCCACAACTATTTTCATGCTTCATGACTGTCTATTTTTAAAAGGAAAATGTTTTCCTAGAGTGCGGTATAAGTTTAGGAATATCAAAGGCAGTCAGATACTCAGCATAATTATAGGTTAGTTTTGCCAACCAGATATTCAAATCATCTTCTTTCCATGGGAGGAGTGTGTGGTTGATTAAAACATTTGAGGCAGCATCTGACACAAACATTCCAGAGAGCATGTCAAGGAGATCTGGTAGTGGAAAACAGCCCTGTGAAGTCAGGAAGTCAAACTTCATCCAAATGGCATTTGGGAGGGAAAGGTGTTTCATATATGAGGCCCATGGGTATGAATGACTAATCTTTTGTGGCATTTTTTTTTTCCAGTTCATGGTTCTGAGACAATGGCTGGAATTAGGACAGAAATTCCTTGTCCCCTCTTACTCCTGGACACAGATGAATGATGATGTTCACAACCCATGGCACTGGCAGGATTATTATTATAGAACTTCTGTGTGCTAACTGTAACTTCACACCTCTCTCTCTAACTCACAAAACATATCCATGTGCAAATGAGTAAAAGTGGCATTTTCCTTAGGGCCAGGTTTCTCAAAGAGTGATTTTAGGTAGTTCATAGATAGGAATCAAATAACATTGACACATATAGCCACTTAATCCTATTTAAATTCTCTTTCAATTCTTAGATTACATCAAGGGGAAAGACTCAAGTTGTTGCCAGTGTGTCTTTAAACATCTCAGCTTTTACTATCTCCCTTTTGAACAGATCTGACTCAGAGCTAGCAACAGTCTCTAGTGAGTAACAGTAGCTAGCAACAGTAGCTAGCAACTAGTAGCTAGTGAGTAACAGTATCTAAGTAAAACTTAACAACACTGTGTAGTAATTTTATTTATTTAAATTTAAATTAAATTAAATTTTTATTTTATTTTATTAATTTTTTATTAATTTTATTTATTTTAAATTTTATTTTCTATTTTGGCAAGTGATACTGGTTTTCCATTTATAGTAGTGACATAAAGTTTCCTTCATAAATACATTTATTTAAGTCAAAAAGTGAGTCCATTTAAAGAAAAAGATTTAAGTAAATAACAGTAAAGATATATCCCATAATGCATAATAATGCAGATATGCTACAATAATAATATAGTTAGAGAGAAAATCCTGATAGTACTAATTGAGTGATAGTAGTTTAGGAAATATTGCTATAGGAATAATCTTGAATTGGCTCTAATTTTTCAAAAATTAATTCTTTTCAACTTTTAATACATTGAAGATTATTACTAACAGATTCCTTGTGATACATTTCACAAACGTTTAAGATGTCCCAGTGTATTATTTCACTCTGGTTTAGAACTGCTAACCTATGTAAACTTATTACATAGAAAACGTTTAGAATGTTGGACTCTCTCTATTTTAATATTTTGGAACACATTTCACATTTATGATCTGTGCTTGTGTTCTTAAAAAAAAAAGTAGCAGCAAATGGTTCTAAAAGGCTCTTGTCGGAGAGATGGCTAATTTTCTAGTCAATGTTTCCTTTTCTCTTTTGCATTGTAACTAAGTTGTATCTGGATATGTGGATGACCAGTTACTTACATTTTTTCATATGGCAAAGTTCTTGCCCTTGAAATGTGAGCATGCCTCCTCCCTGTTCTCCATCTGCTTCCTGATGGCTGGAAACTGGATTTGGTAGAAACCCAACTTCAATCATACAGGTAACAAGATGCCTAAGAAAAGATGGAGCATCAAGGGGTAGGAGCTTGGATGTTTGAGTGACCAAGTTGAGCAGAGCAGCTCACCCTACCCAGATCATCCACATTGGAATTCTTGTGAGACAGAGGAATAAAGTCCTTTTTGCTTTAAGCCTCCATATTGCTTCCCATACCCTTGTTACAGCAGCTTAGCTTTTAATCTAATATGGTACTCCTCCACTACCCAAACCACTCTCTATTAATATTAGATGTAATTAGTTGGCACAATGAGAAAAGGTGGGAAAGAAGTTGTGTCACCTTGTGCCTTTGCCACTAAATTACTTTTGATTCCTTCCATGCCATCTCCTTCCTCATAAGACTCAGAATGAGTCTGGAAGAGAGTGTTGTGGAGTAACTATTTAAATACACATTATCCCAAACTAATAAGTGTGAAATCTGTTGCTTTACTCCTTGTCTAAGTCAGAGACTGACTCTAGGAAGATTAAGGGGAAAGAAATCTATAAGAAGGATTTCAAAAAGCTCATAGAACCATGGAGAAACCTGGAAAATCCAGGTTTCATAAATTAGGTGGCCAAGAGCTTGGACACTGGGTGGGGCTGGGATGGAAGGCAGAAACTGTCAGGGATTTCTTCCAAGCACTTGTCCTTTAGTGTGCTCCACTCAAGATTCAGATTCCTGGGAGAGAGAATCTATTTGACCCCCCCTCAGTTCTATGATTACTCCTCAAGGCAGGGCAGGACCCCTTCATTGTCAGGTCTACCATGCCATGGAGGATGGATTGTTCTTCAAAGGAAACTTGAAGCTCTCTTACTCTGTCTGCCCTCAGTAGTGTGCTGGAACTAACTTGCACTGGTTCATGATGGCTGATGGCACAGCTTTCCAGCTCCATGTTTAGTGATGTCTCCCTGGGGGCTTGAAAGCTGCCGTGCTGGTAATATTTACACCAGAGACATGAGCAAAAGATACAAGTCAGGCCCTTCCCTTCAGACAGCTGGTTGTTAAACATTTGCATGTTCTCCATTACCTACACCCTTTTCCTTCTTTCCACTTGGTACTTTCTATAGTATCCCATGTTAGATAGGCTGGCCTTACAGCAGACTCAAGAGAAATGGGATTTTTTCCATTGACTTAGGAAACCTAGCTGATGGACATAAAAATGTTAAGCTTTAAACATGCATCTAAAGCAGCGTATTGTATTACTTGATTTGAAAATTAATTTCATCCATGTAGAACAAAGGTCTAGTTAAAATGAGGTTCAGGGATGTTGTTATAGCTTGTACAATTCTGAGAAAGATTCCAGAAAGGCATTCTGATTTGGTTCAGGAACAAAAACAGCCCTGCTTTAGTATCTGAGTAGCTGTCATCCCATATTCTTTAATTATTTAATACGTAAGGGTAGCCTTCAAGTGCATAGAATCCAATAGACAATAAATGCAGGATGAATGAATGAATAACAAAATTGCAAGCATTTTAGGGAAAATATGGTACATTATACTCCTCTAGTGTTCTTTTATTTTAATTTTTGAATTTTATTTATTTATTTTATACAGCAGGTTTCTCTAGTGTTCTTTCACAGAGTTCAATCACAGTACTGAGAACATGATTTAATAAATACATACTTGGTTTTTAACTTGAATTAGAGAGTATTTCTCGGGTCGTGTAACAAACTGTAGTTAAATGAAAAAGTTAGCTATTTTGTGAACTGATTTTAATTTTAAGACTACAGTGATCAGAATTTTTTGATCCCTTTTTTGGGAGGCATGGTATTTATTTCATTTATTCAATAAGTTTGTTTTGAACACCTATCTGTTGCCTAGGTTTTCAATTGTTTTGGATATATTTAGGGTAGAGTACATAAAGAATATATCCCTAGACAAAAACTTGAGGCTATGGTAATTTGTGTGTGTGTTTAATTTAAATTCCAGTTCCTGAACCATTCGATTTTTTTTTTTTTTTTTTTTTTTTCCGTACGCAGTCCTCTCTCACTGTTGTGGCCTCTCCCGTTGTGGAGCACAGACTCCGGATGCGCAGGCTCAGCGGCCATGGCTCACGGGCCTAGCTGCTCCGCGGCATGTGGGATCTTCCCAGACCGGGGCACGAACCCGTGTCCCCTGCATCGGCAGGTGGACTCTCAACCACTGCGCCACCAGGGAAGCCCTAGACTTTTTTTTTTTAGTTGCTCTCGAATAGAAGAAAGTAGTTAACCTGTGTCATGTGAACTGTTCAAGATAAAGGCATCTTTCTAAATGCAGATGTGTTTTCACATAACTATTTAGTTATTGAGGAAATGCATATTTGTCACTTACTATGTGCCACGCACTGCTGTAAGTAGTTTACAAATATTAACTCAATTAATTCTATTATCCTGATTTTACAGATATGAAAATCAAGGTGTAGAAAAGGTAGGTAATTTATTTAAGATCACATAGCTAGTAACGGGAGACACAGATTTAAATCCAGGTGGCCTAGCTCCAAACTCTGGGCTCTTAACCTCACTCTGTTTTGTCTCCCTGAGATGACACTAGGATCTATAACCACAGAGAAGGAGATGAACAAAGGGAGGTGGATCATGTGGGAACTCAACTGAGTGGGAAAAGTGATTAGAGATGCCTTAAAAATGCATGTGTAAGAGCATTTAATGCAGAATTATTCACATTAATCCCAAATCATAAAAATAATGCTAATGTCTACCAACAGTAAAATACATTAAAAAGGAAAACAAGATGCACAAACAATGGAGTTCTATACAGTAAGGAAAATGAACTGACCTCTGTTACCTACAACCAAGTAGAAAAGTATCACAAACCTAGTATTTAGCAAAAAACTGAGGCATGATATAAATGGTTACATGCTGACTTACTCCATTTATTGATGTATAAAGATAAAAAAATACATAAATGGCAAAAACAGTCTATGGGGCTAGAAGTAATGGATATGGCTACTTTTAAGGAAGAGAATAATGATTAGGAAGGTATATGGGGGCTTCTGATTTGTTGGCAATCTTGTTTCTTGACCTGGGTTGTAGTCACTTGAGTGTGCCTACTTAGTGATAATTCTTTGAACTCTACAGTTATGATTTTTGCTTCTTTTGTATCTGTTTTATAGTTCAATAATAAATTAAGAAATATTGACTAGAGGGTTAAAAGGGAAAAGTGGTATAATTGAAGTCAGAAACAGGGTTGGGTGAAAAACAAGAATGAGTTAAGAAGAAAAATTATTTATACATAGTATATTTATGAAATCAACCAATTCATCTTGATTGTTTGATTTAGGTATGAAAGATTCACAAACTTTTCCATAAGGAGCCTGGTATAGTAAATATTTTTGGCTTTGCTGGCCATGTACAGTCTCTTTCACATAAGATTTTTCTTCTTTTTTAGCAACTTTTAAAATGTAAAAACCATTCTTAGCCTGTTGGCTATATAAAACAGGCCACTTTGGGTCATTATGATGTTTCCATGTAGATTCATAAATTGTAACAAATGCACCAGGCTGCTGGGAGATGTTGATCATGGAGGAGGCTATGCATGGGTAGGCACAGGAGTATATGGGGAATATCTGTACCTTCTCCTCAGTTTTGCTGTGAGCCCAAACTGCTCTAAAAAATTTAAGTCTTAATTAAAAAACAAAAGCAGAAACAAAACAGGCCACAGACCAGATTTGGTCCAAAGGCCATAGTTTGTTTACCCCTTCGCAAGTTCATGGTAATGCTAAAATGATTAAAATGCAGTTTTTGCCCTCCACATTTCATGCATTTATTCATTCACCATATCTTTACTGAATATCTCCTATGTGCTTTAAGTGAATGAGATAGCTGTATAAACCTGTAAATTACAGTACAATATGATGAGTACCCTAACAGAAGTACAAAGTGCTTGAGAAAAAAAAAGCAAATTTCTCTTTTTGAAGTCAAATTTCAACTGCTCTTGAAGTAGGTAGGGATTTACCAGGTAGGGAAGAAGTGGACGGAATCCAGCATAGTGGATACACCAAGGAGTAAATCCACATAGACATGATATAAACATACATTTATAAGTTGTTTATTATATTACTTCATGTGACTGGAGCATCACATGTGTAGGGTGACAGAAGACGAGGCTACAGGAGTGTTTCCCCAAATTTTTCACATCATGGCACATATATGCCTTACATGTCTGTGAAACCATGCACCTCAGATTGGTACTTGAACCCATGGGCTAGGACTCCAACCCACACGGCTGGGACTTGAACCCAGTCCAAACCCACGTTCTTCCAACTGAGATCACACTCTTGGTTTCAGGACTTAATGAAGCTCAGGTTCTTTTTTTTTTTTTTTTTTTTTTTTCAACATCTTTATTGGAGTATAATTGCTTTACAATGTTGTGTTAGTTTCTAATGTATAACAAAGTGAATCAGCTATATGTATACATATATCCCCATATCCCTCCCACCCTCCCTATCCCAGCCCTCTAGGTGGTCACAAAGCACTGAGCCGATCTCCCTGTGCTATGCAGCTGCTTCTCACTAGCTATCTATTTTACATTTGGTAGTGTATATATGTCAATGCCACTCTGTCACGACATCCCAGCTTACCCTTCCCCTCCCCGTGTACTCAGGTCCATTCTCTATGTCTGCATCTTTATTCCTGCCCCTAGGTTCATCAGAACCCTTTTTTTTTTTTTTTAGATTCCATATATATATATGTTAGCATACGGTATTTGTTTTTCTCTTTCTGACTTACTTCACTCTGTATGACAGACTCTAGTTCCATCCACCTCAATACAAATTAGTCAATTTCATTTCTTTTTATGGCTGAGTAATATTCCATTGTGTATATGGGCCACATCTTCTTTATCCATTCATCTGTTGAAGGACACGTAGGTTGTTTCCATGTCCTGCCTATTGTAAATAGTGCTACAATGAACATTGAGGTACATGACTCTTTTTGAATTATGGTTTTCTAGGGTATATGCCCAGTAGTGGGATTGCTAGATCATATGGTAGTTTTATTTTTAGTTTTTTAAGGAACCTCCATACTATTCTCCATAGTGGCTGTATCAATTTACATTCCCACCGACAGTATAAGAGGATTCCTTTTGCTCCAAAATTTATTGTTTGTAGATTTTTTGATGATGGCCATTCTGACTGATGTGAGGTGATATGTCATTGTAGTCTTGATTTGCATTTCTCTAATGATTAGTGATGCTGAGCATCCTTTCATGTGTTTGTTGGCAATCTATGTATCTTCTCTGGAAAAATGTCTATTTAGATCTTCTGTGCATTTTTGGATTGATTGTTTGTTCTTTTGATATTGAGTTGCATGCACTGCTTGTATATTTTGGAGATTAATCCTTCGTCAGTTGCTTTGTTTGCACATATTTTCTCCATTCTGTGGGTTGTCTTTTTGTCGTGTTTATGGTTTCCTTTGCTGTGCAAAAGCTTTTAAGATTCATTAGGTCCCATTTGTTTATTTTTGTTTTCACTTCCATTACTCTAGGAGGTGGATCAAAAGGGATCTTGCTGTGATTTATGTCATAGAATGTTCTACCTATGTTTTCCTCTAAGAATTTTACAGTGTCTGGTCTTACATTTAGGTCTTTAATCCATTTTGAGTTTATTTTTGTGTATGGTATTAGGGAGCATTCTAATTTCATTCTTTCACAAGTGGCTGTGCAGTTTTCTCAGCACCACTTATTGAAGAGACTGTCTTTCCTCCAGTGTATATCCTTGTCTCCTTTGTCATAGATTACTTGACCATAGGTGCATGGGTTTATCTCTGGGCTTTCTATCCTGTTCCATTCATCTATACTTCTGCTTTTGTGCCAGTACCATACTGTCCTGATTACTGTAGCTGTGTAGTATAGTCTGAAGTCAGGGAGCCTGATTCCTCCAGCTCCACTTTTCTTTCTCAAGATTGTTTTGGCTATTCAGGGTCTTTTGTGTCTCCATACAACACGTAAAATTTTTTGTTCTAATTCTGTGAAAACTGCCATTGGTAGCTTGATAGGGATTGGAACGAATCTGTGGATTGCTTTTGGTAGTATAATCATTTTCACAGTGATGATTCTTCCAATCCAAGAACATGGTATATTTCTCCCTCTGTTTGTGTCATCTTTAATTTCTTTCATCAGTGTCTTATAGTTTGAGCATACACGTCTTTTGTCTCCATAGGTAGGTTTATTTCTAGGTATTTTATTCTTTTTGTTGCAATGGTAAATTGTACTGTTTCCTTAATTTCTCTTTCAGATTTTTCATCATTAGTGCATAGGAATGCAAGAAATTTCTGTGCATTAATTCTGTATCCAGCTACTTTACCAAATTGATTGATTAGCTCTAGTAGTTTTCTGGTAGCATCTTTAGGATTCTCTATGCATAGTATTATTTCATTGCAAACAGTGACACTTTTACTTGTTTTTTGGTTTGGATTCGTTTTCTTTTTCTCCTCCGATTGCTGTGCCTAAAACTTCCAAAACTATGTTGAATAATAGTGGTGAGAGTGGGAATCCTTGTCTTGTTCCTGATTTTAGAGGAAATGGTTTCTGTTTTTCACCAGTGAGAACAATGTTGGCTGTGGGTTTGTCATATATGGCCTTTATTATGTTGATTTAAGTTCCCTCTATGCCTACTTTCTGGAGAGTTTTTATCATAAATGGGTGTTGAATTTTGTTGAAAGTTTTCTATTTTTATGGCATCTTCTTCTGGTTTTGGTATCAGGGTGATGGTGGTCTCTTAGAATGAGTTTGGGAGTGTTTTTCCCTCTGCTATATTTTGGAAGAGTTTGAGAAAGATAGGTGTTAGCTATTCTGTAAATATTTGATAGAATTCACCTGTGAAGTCATCTGGTCCTGGGCTTTTGTTTGTTGGAAGATTTTTTAATCACAGTTTCAATTTCAGTGCTTGTGATTGGTCTGTTCATATTTTCTATTTCTTCCTGGTTCAGTCTTGGAAGCCGTGCATTTCTAAGAATTTGTCCATTTCTTCCAGGTTGTCCATTTTATTGACATATAGTTGCTTGTAGTAATCTCTCGTGATCCTTTGTATTTCTGCAGTGTCAGTTGTTATTTCTCATTTTTCATTTCTAATTCTATTGATTTGAGTCTTCTCGCTTTTTTTCTTGATGAGTCTGGCTAATGGTTTATCAATTTGGTTTATTTTCTCAAAGGACCAGCTTTTAGTTTTATTGATCTTTGCTATTGTTTTCTTCATTTCTTTTTCATTTATTTCTGATCAGATCTTTATGATTTTCTTCCTTCTGCTAACTTTGGTTTTTTTTTGTTGTTGTTGTTCTTCTTTCTCTAATTGCTTTAGGTTCCAGGTTAGGTTTTTTATTTGAGCTTTTTCTTTTTTCTTGAGGTAGGATTTTATTGCTATAAATTTCCCTCTTAAAACTGCTTTTGCTCCATCCCATAGGTTTTGGCTCATCGTGTTTTCATTGCCATTTGTTTCTAGGTTTTTAAAATTTCTTCTTTGATTTCTTCAGTGATCTCTTTGTTATTTAGTAGTGTATTGTTTAGCCTCCCTGTGTTTGTATTTTTTACCGTTGTTTTCCTGTTATTGATATCTAGTCTCATAGTGCTATGTTTGGAAAAGATACTTGATACAATTTCAATTTTCTTAAATTTACCAAGGCTTGATTTGTGACCTGAGATATGATCTATCCTGGAGAATGTTCCATGAGCACTTGAGAAGAAAGTGTATTTTGTTGTTTTTGGATGGAATGTCCTAGAAATATCAATTAAATCTATCTGTTCCATTGTGTCTTTTAAAGCATGTGTTTCCTTATTTATTTTCATTTTGGATGGTCTGTCCATTGGTGTAAGTGGGGTGTTAAAGTTCCATACTATTATTGTGTTACTGTTGATTTCCTCTTTTATGGCTGTAAGTATTTGCCTTATGTATTGAGGTGCTTCTATATTTGGTGCATAAATATTTACAATTGTTTTATCTTTTTTTTGGTTGATCCCTTGATCATTATGTAGTGCCCTTCTTTGTCTCTTGTAATAGTCTTTATTTTAAAGTCTATTTTGTTTGATATGAGAATTGCTACTCCAGCTTTCTTTTGTTTTCATTTGCATAGAATATCTTTTTCCATTCCCTCACTTTCAGTCTGTATGTGTCCCTAGGTCTGAAGTGGGTCTCTTGTAGACAGCATATATTCAGGTTTAGTTTTTGTATCCATTTAGCCAGTCTATGTCTTTTGGTGGGAGCATTTAATCCATTTACATTTAAGGTAATTTTCGATATGTATGTTCCTTTTACCATTTTCTTAATTGTGTTGGGTTTGTTATTGTAGGTCTTTTCTTTCTCTTGTGTTTCCTGCCTAGAGAAGTTCCTTTAGGGTTTGTTGTAAAGCTGGTTTGGTGGTGCTGAATTCTCTTAATTTTTGCTTGTCTGTACAGGTTTTAATTTCTCTGTTGAATCTGAACAAGATCATTGCTGGGTAGAGTAATCTTGGTTGTAGGTTTTTGCCTTTCATCCATTTAAATATGTCCTGTCACTCCCTTCTGGCTTGCAGAGTTTCTGCTGAAAGATCAGCTGTTAACCTTATAGCTGTTCACTTGTGTGTTATTTGTTGTTTCTCCTTTGCTGCTTTTAATATACTTTCTTTGTATTTAGTTTCTGACAGTTTGATTAATATGTGTCTTCCGTGTTTCTCCTTGGATTTATCCTGTATGGGACTCTCTGTGCTTCCTGGACTTGATTAACTATTTCCTTTCCCATGTTAGGGAACTTTTCAACTATAATCTCTTCAAATATTTTCTCAGACCCTTTCTTTTTCTCCTCTTCTTCTGGGACCCCTGTAATCCAAGTGTTGGTGCATTTAATATTATCCTAGAGGTCTATGAGACTGTCCTCAATTCTTTTCATTCTTTTTTCTTTATTCTGCTCTGTGGGAGTTATTTCCACTATTTTATCTTCCAGGTCACTTATGTGTTCTTCTGCCTCAGTTATTCTGCTATTGATTCCTTCTCAAGTATTTTTCATTTCATTTATTGTATTGTTCATCATTGTTTGTTTGCTCTTTAGTTCTTCTAGGTCCTTGTTAAACGTTTCTTGTATTTTCTCCATTCTATTTCTGAGATTTTGGATCACCTTTACTATCATTACTCTGAATTCTTTTTCAGGTAGACTGCCTATTTCCTCTTCATTTGTTTGTTCTGGTGGGTTTTTACCTTGCTCCTTCATCTGCTGCCTATTTCTCTGTCTTTTCATTTTGCTTAACTTACTGCATTTGGGGTCTCCTTTTTTCAGGTTGCAGGTTTATAGTTCCCATTATTTTTGGTGTCTGCCTCCTGTGGTTGAGATTGCTTCAGTGGCTTGTGTAGGCTTCCTGGTGGAGGGGGCTGGTGCTTGAGCTGTCGTGGTTGGGGCTGTATTTTGTCCTTCTAGTGGGCAGAGCCACGTCTGTTGGTGTGTTTTGGGGTGTCTGTGAACTTAATATGACTTTAGGCAGCCTCTCTGCTAATGGGTGGGTTTGTGTTTCTCTGTTGCTTGTTGTTTGGCATAGGGCATCCAGCACTGGAGCTTGCTGGTGGTTGGGTGGAGCTGGGTCTTAGTGTTAAGATGAAGATCTCTGGGAGATCTCTCGCTGATTGATATCATGTGGGGCCGGGTTGTTTTTGGTGGTCCAATGTCCTGGTCTCAGCTCTCCCACCTTGGAAGCTCAGGCCTGACACCTGGCCGGAGCACCAAGACCCTGCCAGCCACATGGCTCAGAAGAAAAGGAAGAGAGGAGAAAAAAATATAACCAAAACCCAAAAATGAACAGACAGAACCCTAGGACAAATGATAAAAGTAAACCTATATAGATAAAATCACACAAAGAAGCATACACATACACACAAAAAGAGAAAAACAAAACAAAATGAAAAATATATATATTTAAAAAAAGGAAGAGCGCAACCAAACCACTAAACAAATCCACCAATGATAATAAGCACTAAATACTAAACTAAGATAAACATAAAACCAGAAGCAAATTAGATGCAGAAAGCAAACCCCAAGTGTACAGTTGCTCCCAAAGTCCACCGCCTCCATTTTGGGAACATTCATTTTCTATTCAGGTATTATTCAGATGCAAGGTTTATCAAGTTGATTGTGTGGATTTAACCTGCTGCTCCTGAGGCTTCATGGAGAAATTTCCCTTTCTCTTCTTTGTTTGCACAGCTCCTGGTGTTTAGCTTTGGTTTTTGCCCCACTTTTTGTGTACGCCACCCTCAGGAGTCTGTTACTTGCCCAGACAGGAGGGGGTTAAAGAAGTGGCTGATTAGAGCTCTTTCTTGCTCAGGCCAGGGGGAGGGAGGGGTACCGTAGTCATAATTGGAATGTGAGCTGAGCCTGAGGCGGCAGAGGCCAGTATGATGTTAGGACAGTCTGAGGCGCGCTGTGTGTTCTCCTGGGGAACTTGTCCCTGGATCGCAGGACCCTGGCAGTGGCATACTGCAGAGGCTCCCAGAGGTTGTGGATAGTGACCAGCACTTGCACACATGATGCTTGGTGGCAGCGGCAGCAGCATTAGCAGTTCATGCCCATCACTGGAGTCCAAGCTGATAGCTGTGGCTCACGCCTCTCTCTGGGGCTCGTTTGGCAGTTCTCTGTCTTCTGTGGGCACACTGGGAAGGAATTCCCTCTTGCACTCCAAAACAAAGTTCTCTTGCCTCCCAAGCAGGTCCAGACTTTTCCCCAGAGTCCCTCCTATCTAGCTGTGGCACACTAGCCCCCTTCAGGCCGTCTTCATGCAGCCAACCTCAGTCCTCTCCCTAGGGTCTGAGCTCCAAATCCTGAGCCTCATCTCCTAGCCTCCACCTTCCCCAGTGGGTGAGCGGACAAGCCTCTCAGGCTGGTGAGTGCTAGTTGGCACTGATCCTTTGTGTGGGAATCTTTCCGCTTTTGCCCTCTGCACCCCTGTTGCTGTACTCTCCTTCGTGGCTCTGAAACTTCCCCCCGCCCACTCCCTGCCTTCACCAGTGAAGGGACTCCTTAGTGTGTGAAAACTTTTCCTCTTCCACTGCTCCCTCCCGGAGGTGTGCGTCCTCTCCTAATTCTTTTATCTCTGTTTTTTCTTTTTTCTTTAGGTACGTAGGGATTTTCTTACCCTTTGGGAAGTCTGATGTCTTCTGCCTGCATTCAGTAGGTGTTCTGTAGGAGTTGTTCCACATATAGATGTATTTTTGATGTATTTATGGGGAGAAAGATGATCTCCATGTCTTACTCCTCTGCCATCTTGAAGGGCTCTGACCATAGCTCAGGTTCTTGATGTCTCATTGCAGAAAGAATTCAGTGAGAGACAAAGTGATAGGGTAGAAGTGGATTTATTTAGAAAGAAACACACTCCACAGACAGAGTGTGGGTCATCTCAGAAGGCAAGAGTGGCACCAGGGTATGGGGTTGTCAGTTTTTATAGGAGTGTGTAATTTCATAGGCTAATGAGTGGGAGCAGTATTCCAGCTATTTTGGGAAGGTGCAGGGATTTCCAGGAACTGGGCCACTGCCCACTTTTTGATCCTTATGGTCAGCTTTGGAACTGTAATGGCACCTGTGGGTGTGTTGCTTAGCTTGCTAATGTATTACAGTGAGCATATACTGAGGCTCAAGGTCTAGTGGAAGTCGACTTGTCCACCATCTTGGACCCATTTGGTTTTAATGAGTTTATGTCATGTCCTTAGGCTGTGTTATTCTTTCAAAGCTTGTGCCCTGACCTCTTCCCTCCTGTTTCATTTGGAGCACTGGGTTAAACAGATGAAGCCACTTGTGATGGAAGAATGGGCCCAGGGACTCATGCTTCCCTAGGCCCCACTAGGCTTCTCTGAGATCTGAGTGTATCACTCTACTCACTTATAACCCTTGGCACCCAGGTGGACATTTTGGAGTAACTAGGGAAGCAGTAATTGAGCAAGTGGGTTTTAGGTCAGGAGGAATTTTGGTGGCTTTGCACTCTCCATGGCTGAGGCTCAAATTCTGGTTTTGTCACTTTTTTACTGGATGACTTAAGCAACGTATTTTGATTTCCCTTTTATTCCCTTTCCTCCTCCTTTTATTCCCTTTCCTCCTCCTTGTAAAATGATGATAGTACCTGGAAGGGATCTTGTGAAGCCTAAAATTAATGAGATATTGTATATAAAGCTTTTGCTGCAGAGTCAACACTCAACAAATTAATTTATTCTCCATACCTTTCCAACCTCCCTATGTACAATTAAAAATCCCTTGGTAAGAAAACCTATTCCTTTTCCAATTTCTACACCCGCTGCCTGTGGATAGTAGTAGGGCTTTCTGACCTGGAGGGAGGAATGATAAGTGAAGAGTAACCATAAAATAATGAATAAATCTTTTTTTTTGGCACTCTTACTTTAAATGATAATTCTTCTTTAGAAAGAGAGAGGTCATCAACTCTTGGAACACATGATACAAGTTGTACTCTCTGTTAGGAGATACCTTTCTCTTTTTCTCTTTCCATTCCTTCCTTCCTTCCTTCCTTCCTTCTCTTTTTTTATAAGCCAAGGGTGCAGGGCCTGAGTGGGCTGTGTCCTGGAGGTGAACTAAGGACTCTGGTTAACCATGGCTTTGAAGGAAACTCATAAGCTGAGTTCAACAGGAACATCTGTGGGTTCATACTGGCCAAGTCCCTAGATATTTTTTCACTGCTGAACATGCTACTTCCCAACTGTTTAGATAGTGGCTCAGAGCTGTGCACATATTTTGAGATGCATTCTGCTGATTGGATTATTTTTAAAGCCTATTTCTTATCTAAAGTATTTCCTTTAATTGCTTTTTTTTGGCTTGATGTTAGGTCTCAGTGAGGTTGTTCCAAGTCTAGAAACATAGAATACTGATTTCTAAAATTGGAACTAGCCACCCTATCACTTTCCAGTTAAGGAAATTGATGCCCCTTGGGGTGAAAAATTGCTCAAGTCACACAGATCTCTCATTCTTTCTTCTTTCCCTTCTTTCTCCTTTCCTTATTTGCTGAATAACTCCCAGATGCCATGCACTGTTTTCAATGTTAATGATACAAAGAGACATATGACACAGACTGCTGAACTCCTAGTCTAGTGCAGATGGAGCTATGTAAACTAATTATTACTCTAGACATGATAAGCGATTGCATAGAGAGGCACACAGGATTCCAAGAACCCAGAAGAGGGCCAAGTAAATTAGACTTGGAGAGTCAGGGGTATTGATTGGAGTCTCAAATGTTGTATTGAGTATGAATGGGCTGTATAAAGAGTGAGGTGTTAGAACACAAGTGAGAGAAATGATCTTGCAGGAAGAGGGAAGAGTATAGTATAATAGCATCAGATATTCATTTCATTTTCCTGAATTTATTTATTTATGGAGACAGGAAGGAAGGGAGGGAGGAAATTAGAAAGAAAATAAAATTCAACACGGAATGTCACTCCTCCTGTTCTCCCAGGCTGTGCTTTTGTGATGTGCATTGCTCTCCAGCTCAAGGGAGTCATAATTGAGTCTCACACTCATGGAGGAAGAGGGACAACTTCACAGCCATCAAAACCTCTCACAGGCATGTGTTAACATCTTACCAAGCCAGTGCAACCCAGAACTGTTTTGGTTATACGTGATTTTATAAGCGAGTGTAGAACTGAAACCCCTCTAAGATGTTCTTCCACTTATAAAGGCATTCCTATTACATGCTTATCCACAGGGGTTTTGGTTAAGGTGAAATGGTTGCCTGGGCAGCTTTAGGAAATGCAATTCTTTCTACTGATTTGATGAGGATAAATTTTACAGCTGCCATGAACCATCTTCTCTGATTTCTTTTATTGGAGGCAGTGTTGTTGAAAGAGCTGTGAAGTCAATAAACAAAGTTAACTAACTGCACAACTTTTACTTCCCTAGCTCTGCATGGAACCCCAGAGTCAGTGTGATCCTGAGACACAGCCTTCCCATAGGTCATGCCCACGGGTCTCCATTATCTCTAAGCAGTACACACTCCAGAGCATCTTATTAATGATGTTTAATTACATTGAAATTAATGATGTTTTTCATCTGATCCTGGGCTGATTTTACAGCTGGGAGATAAGTCGGGGCGACTTTGGCTTTTCTGTCTCCCCATCTCAGCAGTCAAGTGCCCCCTTTTATCTCTGTTGACTCTCTGCTTTTTCTAGGTGCCCCATTTTTCCACCTGCACTTCCTTCTCTGACTACCACCCCTCCCTTTTCCAGGAATAATTAGCTACCCCAAGCCACAGAAATGATCCATTTCCACATGAGGGTTTCTGATGATATGGACAATGCAGTATTTCTCAACATAGTTTAATTTGCATATATGCTGGCCATACTTCATTAGGTTTAAAACATAGAGATTGTCAAATGAGCACTATCTGAAAGCTCCAACAATGCAATAGTTTTAGCAGACTCTAATCTCATCATTGTATACTTGAGTGCTCTGGGTTTTGCTGATGAAAATCTTTACAGAAGTTGAATGGAGTATTCAATTCTCAGTTTCAGGAATTTTATTATTTCCCGATGAAAATAATGGGGATTGTAGATAGGATTTACCACACTTGAACTGTATTGATGGTTTTTGTTTTGTTTGAGCAAAAACAGGTGTTTGGGGGAATAAATATTTCTGTTGTGAACTGTAATACAATAGCATTGAGCATGAAATGTTTAAAAACTGAGTATAGGGCCTGATGATGAACATGAATTGGATGGTGGAAATTCTTTCAGAGTTCAAAGTCTTATGTTAGTTAAAGTATTCAAAGAGTAAATTAGAAATATACTCTATTTGGATTTTTTGTTCTTGGTAAATGGTAAGAAATGCAGTCCTTGAATAATGCTTCATTGTATTGACAACCTAACTACTGGTTTATTAGGGCAGAAAACCAGAAGTATTACATCAAATAATTTCCCTATTTCTTTCTTTCTCTACTTACCTCAAATCTTCCTTAATCTACTCTCTGCTCCACCTCCCCCACAAAAAGCCAAAAAGACCCATAAGATAATATCAAAATGCTAATATAATAAAAACAATAATGACTAAAATTAAAATGTCTCATTGCATTCATTCAGGTAAGCTTCAACATATTGTATAATTGAAAATTCCCCAATTATCTCTGCATCTGATCCTAGGATGCATATCTTTTTCTTCTTCCATATTCTCTTAGCTCATTCCTTCATTTATTCATTCACTGAACATGTAAACATATATTTGTAGACATCTGCTATATACCAGATATTATTATAGGCACTAGAGAAACAATGATGTGCCACCCCTTGTCTCTACTCTGATGGATACTGTAATCCAGGAGAGAAGGCTGACATTAATCTGTAAATCACACTAGTAGAGATGTAAAATTATAATCATGACACATGCTAGGAAGGACAGGTTTATAGTGTCAGGAAAGCTTAGAGAAGTGAGATTTGATCTATCCTGGAGGACAAGGAAAGGCTTTTTTAAAAATAAATTTATTTATTTATTTTTGGCTGTGTTGGGTCTTTGTTTCTGTGCGAGGGTTTTCTCCAGTTGCGGCGAGCGGAGGCCACTCTTCATCACGGTGTGTGGGCCTCTCACTGTCACGGCCTCTCCCGTTGTGGAGCACAGGCTCCAGACACGCAGGCTCAGTAGTTGTGGCTCACAGGCTTAGTTGCTCCGTGGCATGTGGGATCTTCCCAGACCAGGGCTCGAACCCGTGTCCCCTGCATTGGCAGGCAGATTCTTAACCACTGCGCCACCAGGGAAGCCCAGGAAAGGCTTTTCTGTAGAAACTGCTATGGAGCTGAGATCTGAAGGAACCATAGGCATTTGTTGGCCAAGAGAAGGTGGTGAAGGTGAGTGTTTCCCAAATGGAAGATGCGATGTATGCAATGATTCAACAGTGAGAAGGAAAATAGCATCATAGCACAACAGCCTCACCTCTTTAGACAAGAGTTTGGGTCTTTGGTTATTTCTTTTTTCTTTGTATTTCCTTTGTATTTCTTTTTTCCTTTGTACTTCAGATTTCTAGAGATGAAATCTTTCTCCTTAAGAACTTGGTCTGCAAAGGAGAAGAAGCAAAGGGTAGGGTTTTCTTCCTGATGCCAACCCTCTTGCCCTCTCATTCTCCTTCCTCAGCCTTGTCAGAATTGACAAAGGAGTGGTAGACTAAAGAGGTCCTGTCTGGACGTGAGCTATGGGAAAGTGTGTGAGGGCCTTAAGTGTCCAGTTGTAATTTTCTAGTTGGCAGCAGGCTCAGTGGAAAGAGTCCTAGACTTAGACTCAAAAGATTGGACTTTGCAGGATGAGTCATTTAACTTCTCTGAGTCTCAATTTTCCTCATCTAATGGGTGTCTGTGAGGTTCAAATGAGACAGCAATGCCAGAGAATATAACACATTTATTTATATATGTGAGAAACAATTTTATTTTTATTACTTATTCAGAAGTTCTGGGAAGGTTCAGCACACTTTTCAAATAGAATCTCAGAAGGAAAATTTTTCTCAGTGACCAGAATGTATATTTTTAAATGTATGTTCTAAAATAGTATAATGATACACTATCTCCTCAAAATAAGAATAGGACTAAAGGATGGTGTTGACCACTTGAGCTAGGGTGCATCTTGCTGCTGTGTTTACTGGTGCAATGGATCATTTGGGCAGTTCTGCTCACCGACTTGACTCTATTTAAAGTCTAAGTTCAATTCAGTCACCATATGTGGACACAGCTGGTGCTGGCTGAAACAGAATTAGATCACTTTCTGAGATGATTCCAATCTTCAAAGTACTTCAGCTGAAATACCAGATAAGTGAAGCAAAGGGTCATCTATGCTCTAAACAAAGGGTCATCTGTGCTCTAAACAGAGACTTTATCAGAATGGGTCTCCTCTAGATCTGACACAAACTACAAGTTTTAAGATCTTCTGGTCCTCACTGTTCCTATCACTAAAAGGACTGGAAAAGAAGGGACACCAAAAGTTCATTTTAGCTCTTCTTTAACCACTATCAGGAGGTGTTAGAGTCCAAGAGACTTGAATTCTTTTTTTTTTTTTGACATAAAATACTTCAGTGTACATATTATCTATAGAAAGAAGAGCAAATTATAAGCACCTGCCAGAAACTTCAGGGGAAATTTTCCATTGAGCAAGAAAGGATGAGCCGACATTATTTCTACAGTACCCATTATTTCTAATTTGAGATTTATGAGAGGTCATTGACCATGAGAGGTCAAATGACACACATTTACTTTATGTGTCATACTATTTATTTTTAGTCAACTTAAACTTTAAGGGCTTTTGTCTTCTGGTTTGTTTACAGAAATAACACTTTTTAAGGAAAAATAACATTTGCAAAAAAAAGTATTTAGTGAGAAGAGTAGAAATGTCAAAATTAAAAAAAAATACCTTACTGAGGTATGACTGACATACAAAAAGCTGTACATATTTAATGTATACAACTTGATGCCTTTGAAGGTAAGTGTGCACCCATGAAATCATAATCATGATTTATGCCATAGACGTATTCATTACCTCCAAAAGTTTTCTTCCACCCTTCTATACATTATTATTAATATTTTTGTGATAAGGACACAACATAAGATTTACCCTCTTAGCAAAATTTTAAGTATACAATGTAGTATTGTTAATAGTAGGCACCATGATATACAGTAGGTCTCTAGGACTTATTCATCTTGTATAATGGAAACTTCATATCCTTTGAACAATACCTCTCCTTTCCCTTTCTCCCCAACCCCTGGCAACCACCATTCCATTCTCTTCTTCGATGACTACCAGACCTGAATTATTATCCTGGCTCTCTTACTTATTGTCTGTGTGACCTTAGGCAAGTTACCTAGACTTTCTAAGCCTATTCACTCTTTTGTAAACCAAAGGAAGCCTCACTGGGTTTCCATGAAGATAAACTGACATATATATGAGACACATATATGAGAATCTCTCATGCATATTGAGCACTAAATAAATGTTTATGACCTTCCATTTTGTTTTCTTTTCCACTTAAGTTTGTAGGAGTGAATTTGGTCTATATGAGCTTTTGTACTTCAGTTGGTCTCATCTAACTGAGAACTTCTTGAATGGGATTAGGACCCACCAAATTCTGCACAGTTCAAAGCCAATAACTGTTTATCGAATAGAAAATGTTTGAATTTCCTCAATGCTCTGAGAGAGAGATAAATTTCCATTACTTCCAATTATTTCACTTGTAATAATTAGATATCAATCTTATGACTCATGATATTGCCTTATATTGAAATATAAGGAAGACAAATTCTTAAGGTAAGGAGAAAATGAGTGTGAGATATTAAAAAGTTCCTTATGCATTTCTGAAATAAATGTAGTGTGCTTGTTTTTGACAGAATTGCTGCTTCAGGGGAGAAAGGTGAAAATCTATTAAAGGGAAAAAAGTTTCTAAAGAAGAGTTTCTTTTTATTTTCTTCAACAAATTCTTACTGCCAAGTATTGGCTCTTGGAAAATACAGCTAGCCACCTATAAAGTTGTAATAGAAAATAGTAAAAGCAATGAAATGTACAATTAAGGATCACACACCCTAGATATCTTCTAGTTCATTAGTCTTCCTATCTCCATCCAGGAGTTTTCTCAATCTCTTGCTTTTTACTCCCAGACTCAACTACAGTGAAACTGATGATAAGGTTCACTCTTCTTTATAGTGTTTCCTTGCACAAAGCAATGATCTCTTAAAGATGATGTATAATACTCCCTCAGGAAATGCTGTCCATTTTAAACTTTTTTTCTGCATGGTAGCATTCTGTTTTTCTCAGTGAATGTTGTAAGCTAGATCAGTAGTTGTAGGGATTTTTAGTGGATTCACCAGTACAGAGAGTTCAAGCCAAGTTGTGTGAAATTTTGGGGAAGGGGTTGTTCTAGAATTTTTGAGGGTGAATTCAGGGGACTGAAGGAATCAGTAACCAAATGTAGATGAAAGCATTTGTTGATTCAACAAACATTTACTGAGCTAAGATAGGTACTGGAGATGAAAAAAAAGTAAGAGAATCTATACTCTCTTCAAAGAGTTTCTGTTTATAGTGTGGTGGGAGAATGTCTATGTGAGCCCATCGACTACAATGCCCTTTTCTTGATATAATTACACAATGTAAAAAAAAAAAAGTGGAACTTCTTAAATAACCAGATTGGTGGGGAGGGGGTGGTGAGAGGAAAGTCATGTGTTCAGTGTGGATCCCAGAGTGACGAGAAGTCAACCTTCTCTTCAGAGGCTCTGGTGAGCCAGGAAGGTGGAGCCATGGGTTCCATAAGTCTGGGAGTAGGATATTTATCAGAGACCCCAGAGACTCAGGGACTTATAACTTTTTTTCCCCACTGAATGGCTCTGTGGCCTTAACCACTCAATTATTTAGAGCCTTATTCATCTATAACTGCAGCGGGATTGGTGGTTAAGTACCTTAAATTCCCTTCAATGATGGATGCCTAGAAGTATGGCAAGGGGAGATGGGGGTACAGAACATGGGACCCTGACTTGTTGCAACTTCACTGGTGGAGTCACCTCCTTCTTGCCTCCTTAAGTCACTGTCCAGCACTGTAGTGCTCACAAACCAAAGTCCCCTTAACTCGCTCTTCCTCATTGATGTCCTGAGGAATCAGGATTGTTCTTAAATGTGGGTTAGGAATAGCTCACTAAAAAAACCCATATTCCCAGTTGGGACTGATTCATTCTGGTTTAGGGGACTTCCCTTTGTGTTTTCACAGGTATCTATGCTTACCTCTAGTGTAAGAAGTGTAACTGTGTATCAAAACAGGTTAGTTGTCTAGTCAGCTGTTTGGAGAGAGGAGGAAGTCTCAATAACCTCTCCACCCCCAGCTCTCAGCACAGAGCTAGGAATGTAGTAAATGCTTAATATATGTTTGCCGGATGAATGGATGAATGAATGAATCAATGAGTGAATGAACTCACATTTTGCTGAAAGTCTGATGGTTATAGACAGTCTACAATTTCCCCCAGGTTATGATAATATTGAGCAGCCAGAAAGGTTAAGCTCCAGACATAACTATGATCTTTATTTCAAATTCAAGTAGCCTTTATTTTGTAGAATTTTGTAGAAAAGTTTAGCATCATAAAGACCTTCTCCTGAGATTGATTTTTCCCTCAAATCTGTATCTGTGTCAAAATGCCACAAACAAAGTTCTGCAGAAAATGCAGTGAAAATTATTCAAGGTGGGCAAGGAGAAAATATCAAAGCAAGTCTTTCAGGTGGAAAGGTAATTTATGGCTTTAAGTAAAATCCTTTCTCCTTGCGCATCTTGAATAATTTTCACTGCCTTTTTCTCCTCTTGTAATCCTTTCTAATTTGTACCATATTCTCTGACTAGGGGTATATGCTCATTGACCTATCATCCAAGTTATGTTTACACAAATAACTTTAACATTAGTGATAATAACTGATATATTTGAATGCCAGGCTAAGTGCCTTCAGTGATGTTATCACACTGAAGTTCTATATTCTTGTAAGAAAACATTATCCTCCCTACTTTTTAATAATTAGAAAGTTAGAGGGTGAATAACTTGTCCAAGGTTTTGTACCTGGTAAGTGTCAGAGTTAGAAGTCACACCAAGATCTAATTTCATTATCTGTATTCTTTTAATTATTTCATGTTGTCCCTCATGATATTAAATTCTTGATAGATGGAATATATTTTGTCTAATAATCATAAAATCCAATGAAATAAAAAGACAATTGTAAATGGTGAGTACATGGAAAAAATCAGTCAGTTGCCTGCATTTTTCACCTATGAGGATCTTGTGAGGTATTATGATATATCACCAAATATTAGATTTTTCCATAATAAAATTAGAGATTCAAGGAATTTGGGAATTCATTTTTACAGAGAATATTTATTGATCACCTATTGTGTACCTGCTTTTCTGAGCTTGGGGCATAGCAGAACTGAACAAAATCCTTACTCTCTAGAAAACTAGGAGAACAACACAGATAAAATCCATGATCTTATGGAATTCTCATTCCCATTATTGTCTCAATTACAATTCAGGTGGAAACAAATTATTCCAAATTACACAGATAATCACCTCTTTAGTCCATTTCACTGCTCCTGTAGACTTAACCAACCTTAACCACCTATTGGGACCCCAAGCATTCCTTTGAAAATGAATTAAATCTGTAGAATGGAGAATAAAGAAAAATATTTAAGTTGTTTTTTGATCTATTTCTCAGTGGACAATATTGAAGTAATATAATTTCTGCTTTGGTAAAATGGTAATGAGCCTTTATGCTCTAATATTGTGTGGGAATTAGGGGATTGTTGACAATAATTGTGCCTCAAAAATTTGTGAATTATTTAGTGAATTAAAATTTACTTCATTAACTCACATTGCACAGGTATGGACAATAGTCCCCAAGGTCATCGATGTGTACAAACTGAACCCCTGTGGACATGGTAGGTCAGTAACTCACCAAGACATGCCATGACCTTTATTTGGGAAAAAACTTTTTTTTTTTTTCAAAGAGAAAATTGGCCACCTATTGGGTTGGCTAAAAGGTTCCTTCATTTTTTTCTGTAAGATGGCTCTAGTAGTACTTAGTTGTCTTTAACTTCCTTCAAAACAATTGTGTTTGATTGTATATGACAGCTGTCATATCAGGGTGCATTTTAAAAAAGACATCAAAATTGGTGAATTTTTGTGTAGACTTTTTTTTTTTTTTTCGGTACGCGGGCCTCTCACTGTTGTGGCCTCTCCCGTTGCGGAGCACAGGCTCCGGACGCGCCGGCTCAGCGGCCATGGCTCACGGGCCCAGTCACTCCACAGCATGTGGGATCTTCCCGGACTGGGGCACGAACCCGTGTCCCCTGCATCAGCAGGCGGACTCTCAACCACTGCACCACCAGGGAAGCCCAGTGTAAACATTTTAATATTGAAGATGGAAGAAAAAAAAACTTTTTTGGCATATTATGCTTTATTATTTCAAGAAAGGAAAAAACTCAAGCTAAATGTAAAAAAACAAAGCAAAACAAAGATTTGTGCAGTGTATGGAGAAGGTGCTGTGACTGGTCGAACATGTCAAAGGTGGTTTGCAAAGTTTCATGCTGGAGATTTCTTGCTGGATGATGCTGCACGGTTGGGTAGACCAGTTGAAGTTGATAGCGATCAAATTGAGACATTAATTGAGAACAATCAATGTTATATCATGCAGGAGACAGCAGAAATACTCAAAATATCCAAATCAAATGCTGAAAATCATTTGCATCAGCTTGGCTATGTGAATCGCTTTGACGTCTGGTTTCCACATAAGTTAAGGGAAAAAAAAAACTTCTTGACTGTATTTCCGCATGCAATTCTCTAGTTAAATGTAATGAAAATGTTCTGTTTTTAAAACAGACAGGGTGACAGGGTATGAAAAGTGGATACTGTACAATAATGTGGAATGGAAGAGATCGTGGGGCAATTGAAATGAGCCACCACCAACCACACCAAAGGCCGGTCTTCATCCAAAGAAGGGGATGTCGTGTAATGGTGGGATTGGAAGGGAGTCCCCTATTATGAGCTCCTTCTGGAAAACCAAACATTAATTCCAACAAGTACTGCTCCCAATTAGACTAACTGAAAGCAGCACTCGATGAAAAGTGTCCAGAATTAGTCAACAGAAAATGCATAATCTTGCATCAGGATAATGCAAGACTGCATGTTTCTTTGATGACCAGGCAAAAACTGTTACAGCTTCACTGGGAAGTTCTGATTCATCCACCATGCTCACCAGACATTGCACCTTCAGCTTTCCATTTATTTAGGTCTTTAAAAAATTCTCTTAATGCAAAATATTTCAATTCCCTGGAAGACTGTAAAAGACACCTGGAACAGTTCTTTGCTCAAAAAGATAAAAAGCTTTAGGAAGATGAAATTATGAAGTTGCCTGAAAAATGACAGAAGGTAGTGGAACAAAAGGGTGAATACATTGTTCAGTAAAGTTCTTGGTGAAAATGAAAAATGTGTCTTTTATTTTTACTTAAAACCCAAAAGCACTTTTTGGCCAACCCAATACTTATCCTGCATTCACCAGCTAATTGCTCTTTCTGCTTCACATGCCTCATAGATGAGTTATCCCCAGAAGAACCTTTGAATCGAAGACTGTCCCCTTTTTTCAAGCAGCATCACTTGGTAGACAGGATACTCGAATAGCTCCAGTTATTTGTAGTGACTGTACATTTTAGGTATTTAGTCCATTAGTCCATTACCTGCAACCTTTGGGAATCCTGGAACTTAAGCTTTGTGGCTTTGACATGTTGGGTGTGATCTTGGATATCCCCGAAATGTAGTAATAGCTCTTTTTTTTTTTTTTTTTTCCTGGTGTGAATTCACCTCAGCTGTCATTGAAGGCAAATGTGTAGGGTAATTAGGGAACTTATGGCAGTGACTTACTTTTATTCTACACATACATCACCAAAGGGCTTTATGAAAATTCATATCCTGGTTTTCTAGGTCCAGAGAAGGGCCTGAGATTCTGCATTTTTCTCCAAGGGTGCCTATGATTCTGGTCTTTAGAGCACCCTTTAAATTGTGAGTGAACCTGATCGACTACCCATGAATCACAGCTCAAGGCAGCTGTGTTGTTTTCCTTTTATTGTTACAGGCCCAGTAATTGTAATTGAGGTTTTAAAGAAGCAACTTAAAAATTTGTGGTTGCAATTGAATGTACTTTATGAAGAAAATATATGCTACACTGATGTTCGCAATTTGGGATTAAGAAACTCTCACTTGAGATGGAAACCTCATCCATGTCAGGAGTTCATTTTGTACGTTTGGGGAACTCCTTCACATACGTTATTTTATTTGGACCTTACTACCACTTTGAGGTTGACCAGGTGAATATTTTGCTAACTTATTTTTACAGATAATTCAAATGAGAAACATAGCAGTGGGTGACACCCCCAAGATCACACAAAGCATTGTGACAAAGCAGAGGTATGAAACCAAGGATCCCAGCTTTTAGTTTGGTGGTAGAGCCATCTAACAAAATGCTTTTCATTTTATCCTTCCAAAACCCTCTAAATTGGTTGCCTTGCTTCACATATTGTATGTTCAAACTAAATTGTTATATATGCTTATAATATACTTAGCTATCATACACGTCATTACCATTATCACCCAAAACACTCCACGGCAGTGCTTCTGAAAAGCACTTATTATGTTTAAGGAATATTTTGCTTGGTACACTGGATATACAAAAGAACATAGGAGTCAAGGCCTGCTGTTCAAATACCACACAAATGGTTTTCATGACAACATAAGAGAGGAGATTTGAAATATCAAATTACAGATATCAAATCAAATGAGCTAATACACTTTTGTTGAATGCTTAATACTTAATGAACACTCAAATAATGTTACTATCAAACAGGTGTCTAAACAATAAAAGTTATAGAATATTGAAATATTTAGTGGTCAAGGAAATCTCAACAGATGAAGGAAGATTTTTACTGCCTCTTGAAAGAAGTAAAATCAAAGTGGTTAAGAGCAAGGCTCTGGAGTTTAGGTGCCTGGGTTTGAATTACAGCCCAGCCAATCCCATGCTGTGTGAATTTGGGTCAAGTAACTTGACTCAGTTACTCTCAGAAGTAACTCTGAGCCTAAACTTGCTCATTGGTAAGCTGGGGAGAGAATAATTTGTTCTACCTCAAGTGTTGTTGAGAAAATTAAATAAGACATAAAAAAACACTTAGTATACTGCTTGATACTTGGAAAGTGCTCTGTAATCAGAGCTAATTTTATTGATCATCTACTTGTTCTAAGCACTACTTACACATGTCTACTCATTTCAGCTTGACAGCAACCCCATGAGGTCATGCATTATTATTCCCATTTTAAATATATGAATACTAAAGTCCAGAGAGATTAAATGACTTGCCTTAACTCACACAATTTGGAATTGTGAGAAATGTGGTTAAAACCCAGGTATCCGGCCTTAAATCTGTGTTCTTTACTAAACTATACCAACTGTACAGACATCAGTTCTGTTATTACTTCTACTATACTACCACTACTACCACCACCACTATGACTATTTTTGCTATTATTTTTATGATTGCTGCAGTGGTTATTAATATTATTTGTATTGTATGCCATTACAGCTTTAGGAAAGCTGAACAAATTAAGGTGAAGTGGTGCATTCTAGTGTGAGTTAAGGTAGAAAGGTGGAGATCCATCTGGCCTGATAGAGAGCTGCTGCGCCCAGTATGACAGAGGTGGAGAGCTTGTGGGGTGAAGAAGTAGGAAATTAGGTGGAAGAGGGAAGTTGGTGCCAGACTATAGGAGATCTTTATCTCACTCTAACTTGATAGGGCTTTGTTCTGAGGAAAATGGGAGATTTTTTTTTTTAAATTGGAGTATAGTTGCTTTCCACTGCTGTGTCAGTTTCTGCTGTACAACAAAGTGAATCATGCATACGTATACATATATCCCCTCTTTTTTGGATTTCCTTCCCATTTAGGTTACCACAGAGTACCGAGTAGAATTCCCTGTGCTATACAGTAGGTTCTCATTAGTTATGAAAATGGGAGATTTTGAGTCTTTTTAATAAGGGAATGATTAAGTTGCATCACCCACCCATGTACCCCATCCACTCTAATGCACATTAGGAATGTAGCAAAAAAGGTCTTAGCTATTCTCAGGACAACAGATATGATCACAGACTCACAAACACATATGCTGTACACTAAGAAACCCACACATAAAATGTGGCTATAAAGTAATGATGCTAGTTGCACAAGGCTCTTGTGGAACCTATCTTATTACTCTATAGTCTTGGCTCCTATATAAGAAATATATCAGAAAATAAAACTGGGGGAATCAATCACATTGCTTAGAAGTTCTTCTATGTGACTAACTTAGTGGGTATGTGATGGAAGAAACTTTTATGGTAGGGAAATTCCTATCAGTCACAGCTTTTATAACTGCTTATTGAAGATATACACAGCTCTACAATGGCAGTGCTAAAATTGGCTTTTACTTCCTTGAACTATCATTGTATTGAACCATGTAACCAGAAAATCACAATGTGGTGATCTTTCTCTACACTAATCCTTCCATGAGTGCTTAATGGCTTGTCTGTTCATCTTGGAGATAATAAACCTTGCATTGAAGCAATAGCTGTCTTGGCGACTTTGCATAAATCATTATTTGTAAAAGTGAAGGAAAACCTATAGATAGGAACCAAGGACTGGGATTGCTCAGCTTTTAAGAATTAGCTCTGGTAATTGCTGTGACTACATTAGAAATGCACTGAGCAAATAGACACAGACCAAAAAGTAAATATTATCTCTCAAAGTGATCAATATAACAACTTCCAACACAGGAAGGGCAATTATTAAATATCCTAGCAAGGTTTGTCAGAGCAAAACAACATTGTAATAAAATGCCTGCTAGGTAGAAAATGGGAAACAGACGAAGACCTATAGAAACATGGAAAGTTATTCTTCTATAGCTAAAAATCAAGTTGACGTGTTATAAGAAAGTGTACATAGAAAATAGTTATGTTATTAAAATAGTACAACTTAAAATTTTAAAACTAGTTATTTCTGATGATTTTAAAATATTGCTTCAATTAAGATAGTTTTCTTAAGGCAGGAGACCGATTGGCTTCCCACATGAAATTTGTACCATCCTGTTTTTCAGCTTCTCCTGTCATATCTTGAGTCACTGTTGAATCACTCCATTTCTCAGCATCCTACTAGGCTAAGAGAACACAAACATTTTCTTGAAGTAAACGCAGATAGAATTTTCTCCGCAGATAGAATTTTCTCCCCAATACAGATTCACAAGAAAACAAGACAGAGAGATTGAAGGGAGAAGTAGGACACTGTATTTAGGCCAGTTGCCTGATTTCCACCAAACTTTATCCTAATTTATTTTTAGGCTCTTGTCCCAGAGGCTGATTTTGTTGTTCAAGAAGCAGACACACCTACAGTGGATAGCTCAGCCAGCAAAAAATATTCTCAGATTAGTAACAGACCAATAAACAACACACTGGTGAGTCTGAAGCTGTTAGAATATCATCCTGCTGTGTTAGCCAATGGTTCAAAGTTTGCACAGGGAGGCTTTGTTTGTTTGTTCATTTCTTTCTTTTTCCATTCTATTATTACTGCTCTTTATACAATTTTTTGCTTTCTCCAAGTTACCTCCCACCCCTATTCCTCTTCCTTTCTTCCTTTCTTCATGCTTTCTTTCATTTCTCCTACCTGGGCTGCTGCGATAGTCTCCTAACTGGTTTCCCTGATCCTACTCTTGCCCCTAAAGTCTGTGCTCAACCCTGTAGCCAGAGAGATCTTTTTAGGGCATAAGTCAGATCATACCCCTACTCTTCAAAACACCCTGCCCTGGCTTCCTATTTTACCCCAGTCCAAGCAAAAGCCCGTGCAGAGGCTACAAGGTCCTACAAGATCCAGTCCTCTGTTTACTTGCAGAGCTTGTTTCTTCCTTATTTCTCCCAGACAAGACAGACCCACTCCCAGCCCAGTGCTCTTTTATTGGATCTTCCCTTAATATCTGAATGACTGACTCTCACTTTCTGTAAGACTTTGCTCAAACCTCACCTTCTCAGTGACCACTGACTACCTTGTTTAAAACGGAAATCAACCCTCCTCCTTTCACTCAACTCTGGCATTTTTTTAAAATTAATTTTTATTGGAGTATAGTTGATTTACAGTGTTGTGTTAGTTAACCCTGGCATTCTTGATTTCCTTTACCCTGTTCTTTTTAACATATTACACAATTTACATATTTATTATGTTTATTGTTAATTGTCTTTCTTCTTACACTACAATGTAAGCTCCATTAGAAAGGGACCTTTGCTTGTTCAGTGATTTATTCCCTGAACCTAGAACAGTGTCTGAGAAAAGCAGGTACCTGATAAATATATTTTTCAAAAAATGAAAGTAAATATCTTCAAGATGGGAAACAGACAAGAAAGTGAAATATAAAACAATTGGTAAGTGTGATGATGGAGGTCTGTAGTTATTTTAAAAGTAAAAATAGAAAATTTCCATCTCTGTTAGCATGAGGGTGAAGGCAAGCTTGAAGAAATGATCAGAGAAATGGTAACATTAGTGCAGGATTTTGGAGCATGATGAGAATTTCACCAGGCAGAATAGAATATCACAGGGAATGCATTCTGGATAGAAAGAACAAGATGTGAGAAGGCACTGGTGTGTGAGAGCCACCTTGTGTATATATTTGTGGAAAGAAGGTGCAAGCAGTATGCTTAGATGTATTACAGAGAACATAAGGGTAGAAGTTGGAAATGAGGTTGTACAGGTAGAGCAATAGAGGAGCCAGATGATGATGGGTCTCACTTGCAAAGCAAAAGAGATTAGATTTGTCCCAAAGACAACAGGTATTCACTGAAGGACTGAACAGTGGAGAAATGATGCGATTTAAACTTTTAAATATAGTGATAGCATAGGATGGATGGGAGAAAATGCCTCTGGTGTCTGAGAAACCATTTGCAGGATACTGCTGGAGACTTCAGTTAAAGCAAAGGAATCAGAGAGCTGAGGGGTCATGTCTGAGAAAGATTTAAAAGGAAGATCTCTCAAGAATCAGTAACTGATAGCTGATGAAGTGCAAGGAACAAGGATGAGTCTAAGATAATTCTGACATTTTTAGTATGAGTGACCAATTGGATTGTGATGATATTAGCTATAAATGGAAAATTAAGAGATGAGCAGGTTTGGGGAAATAATGTTTTTAATGAAATGTTGAGTTTTTTGTGCTAGGGAACTCCCAGAGGAGTCATAAAGTAATTAAAAATAAGTGAATTAAGTGGGTAGAACTTAGGATACAAGTTTAGAAAGGTGGTGATAGAGATCTGAGCAGGAATAGTTATTGACAGTTAAACCATGATGAGTAGTGTCATTGTCCCACCAGAATCTGCCGAGTGATAAGAAAGCCAAGGTTGGTGTTCTGGGGAAATTTACTATTGTATTGTTAGGTAGAGGAAATACTACCTGTGAATGGGATACTGCATAAATCATCAAAGATTTGGGAAGATAAGGAGGGTGTAGTGCTGTTATGGAAGTCAAGAAAGAAAGGAATGACCCCCATGATTCTGTACTATAGGGAGACCACTGAAGATAAGGAATGGAGACCAATGAGTTACCCACCTTACTAAAAATTTTTCAGAGGCGTTTTGGGAATGGAAGACAAACTACAGTGTATTGAAAAGTCTAAGGGGTATAATGGGTAGAAGATTATGATTATAGATGAGTCTTTAAGAAACCAGATATGAAGGGTAGCATAGAAATAAGGAAGCAATTTAAGGTGGATATAAGGTGAAGAGAAGATTATTTCTCATACAAGAGAGAATTGTTGGGCAGATAGATTCAATGCTGTCCAAGAGTTTGAAAATGAAGGAGAGAGACTAAGCTGTTCTCATCCCTGAAGGAAGGGGCCCATTCTGTGTGGGGAGAAATAGGAGTTGGGATGCAGATAAAAAATGGAGGCATTAGCCCCCAAAAGAAAAAAAAAGATTATTTGTTCTTTGAAGTTGAGAGGAGAGGATGGTGGTGTTTACAAATAAACATATGGGGAACGCTGGGGTATTAAGGAATCAATATATAACTCTCCCCACTCCACACCATGTTCCCTGAATTCAGAACCAAATGAAGAATCACACAATGAGGCAGAGAGATGAAACTCAATGTGGAAGCTTTATAAGTGATGGGTTGACTGGAAAACACCCTGTGAGGTATGGGTCCAGAGACTTGTTAATATTCTAGCCATGAATTAGGAATTAGACAGGCATATAGAGCTGGACAGATGGACATATCCAAGCTTCCCCAGACAGAATGGACCCCTTACTCTGGGGCCAAGAACAGTGAGCAGATGCCAATGTGTGCTCTCTGAAGATGGATCTAAGGAGAGAAGGGGTTGAAGTGAGTATGTCCAGTCCTTTCTCCCATACGAACCAATCAGATACTTAATTCTGGCACCATGAGACCGGTGATGCAGGAAGTCCCCTTTCCAACAGGGAAAATTGATGAGGTTGAGGGAATTCCCACTTCGATTTATTATGTGAAGCAGAAAGTGAGTTCTTCCTATGTTTGAGAGAGGTGAGAATAGGGGTAGGAGGGCTGAGGAAACATAGTGAATGTGTGTAATGGCTGCTGTGAGGAATGAAAGTGATCCAGGGACATGTGGAAGAATTGTTCAGGGGAATCAAAGCCCAGCTGAGGACAGAGAACATATGTTTAGTCTTCTCCAGAAGGTCCTGGCAGGTATTGTCTAGGAGTTAAATGCTTTAATTTATACTGAACTGGGAACTTTCATGGGAGTTGAAGTGGTGGCAAAAGAATGGTTGAAATCGTGAAGTCTAGACTTGTGTCTTGGTTCTCTATTTCTGCATAACAAATAACTCCTAAAGTGAATGGCTTAAAATAACAGAGATTTATTGTTTCTCATGGTCAGGAATCCAGGCAAGATTCAACTGGACAGTTCTTCTGGTGAAATGCCGTCACTTAGGTTACTCATCTGACCTAGACTGGGCTGGAAGGTCTAAGGTTAATTCATTTACAAGTCTGGCACCTCTACATGGTCTTTCTTTGTCTCTCTCTCTCTCCCTTTCTTTTTTCCTTCCCTTCCTTCTCTCTTTCTCTGTCTCCACATTGTGTGTTATCATTTAATAATCTTGCTAGCTTCTTTATGGTGTGGAGGTTGCCTTCGTTCGAGAGCACAGAAGGGAAAGTTGCTAGATTTCTTCAAAGTGAGGACTGAAACTCAACAAAGTCAGTTCTGCACATTCCAGTAATTACAAGGCCAGCCCAGATTCAAAGAGAATGATTGAAGTAGACACACTCTCTCTTTCTTTTTCTTTAAATCAGGGTATAGTTGTTTTACAATGTTGTGTTAGTGTCTACTGTACCATGAAGTGAATTAGAGTTCCCTGTGCTATATAGTAGGTTCTCATAGACTCTCCCTCTTAATGAAGGGACAAGCTGCATATACAGGGAGAAGGGCAATTGATGACAGCCATCTTTGAAGACTATCTACCACCACAGGAGAGTGGGAAGAAAATGCATCCAGCTTCCTGATATGCAAAGAGAAAACCCAGGATTTCACTTGCCCATAGAAGAGGCTAATGGCTGGCTGGAGTTTATTTTATGGGTGAATTTCTCCTACCCATAGAGGGAACTGTAGTATTTCTGTTAGAAGGCAGAAATTCTTTCATAGTGCCGTGGATTTTCTAGCAAAAGTTTCAGGGCTTAGGGGAAAAAACACTAATGTATTTGAAATTTCATTTTGATGTTTTTTTTTTAACATCTTTATTGGAGTATAATTGCTTTACAATGGTGTGTTAGTTTCTACTTTATAACAAAGTGAATTAGTTATACATATACATATGTCCCCATATCTCTTTCATCTTGCATCTCCCTCCCACCCTCCTTATCCCACCCCTCTAGGTGGTCACAAAGCACTGGGCTGATCTCCCTGTGTTATGCGGCTACTTCCCATTAGCTATTTATTGTACATTTGGTAGTATATATAAGTCCATTCCACTCTCTCACTTCTTCCCAGCTTACCCTTCTCCCTCCCCATGTCCTCAAGTCCATTCTATATGTTCATTCCTGTCCTGCCCAGCTCACTCTGAGCAGTAAAACTAGTTTGGACATGAAAGTGTCATACTAAATTAGGCTCTGCTTGGCCTTTGGGGAGATGATAAAATTAGGATTTGCCATGAAAACATGCAAGAATTTGAATCTTATAGGTAAGGCTGCTGTTTAGGAACTATATGAGTCTGGCATAGGTGATGTAGGATGCCCTCTTCCTCTGAGGGTTTACTCCTTGTATGGCAGTGCTTAGCTCCTTTCTGGACCCAGGATTATTCATTATCTAGGGCTTGTCATGTATGGGCTCATATCCTTTTAGAAACTCCTGGCTTTCCTTGGATTTTCTCACCAGAGTTTGCATCTCCACTTTGACCTTCCATGCAGTTTCTCTACCTGTTCCTTAGGGCTTTAAATTCTGGAGTAGATGTACAGCTCCATCTCTATTCTTGTTAGGGGAACAAAATTGTTTTTCATATTCTTTGACTTTAGACCAACTAAATTTTCACCTTTAGAGGTCCCACCAGTTTTCCTATGGAAAATTGAACTACACATTCTTGAGGTTTCCTATGACCACTTCCCTGAGGTTGTACCAAGGTTCTGGGATCATCACAAAGTACCAATGCACTGGTTCTTTTGAGAAATGCGTGGACCCAGGCTCCACAATGCACAATGCATTTAAGGAATCTTTGAAAATGTTGTGAGCCCTGGGCCCTAGTCTCTCTGGGACACTATGTGGTCATTCACTGAATTTTTGCCCACCATCTGGTACCACAAAGAGGTAGGTTGCAGGTATCCTCAGCACGGAGAACTATGTGACTTTTTTTTCACCAACTCTCTTCCATCCAGGAAAATTGCTTTTAATTATTGGGTATCCCTCTTATTTCAAGCACTACTGTTCTTAATGAGTTTAGGCTTTTGACTGTAAAAGCCAAGAGACTTGTCACAAATCTCTCTTGGTGTGAGCCTGTTGCCTGCTTGAATGTGGACAAAAGACATGGGAAAGACAGAGAAAACATAAATTAATAATGCAAAACTCTTTCTGCCACATTTTCATGCCACTACCAATCAAAGATGATTTGTCCATGTGTCTCTACCTCCCAGAGGGATCGCTAGGTAGTCTGTTAAACAGTTTCATCTAAGTGAATATGATAATTCAAAACAGTGATAGAAGCTGTTTGAGCTCCTACAATCCTCATCCTGGCATATGTGTCCGTTTCAATAGTGGCCCTCTGGAGAAAATGCCTAATTTTGTTAGTCTTTCAAAGAAATGACATGCCTTTCAATGTAGGTAGAATCAGAGGGAAAGAATGAGACAGATGAGGGTGGTCAGGGCAGTACAGGATTATCTCATTACAATACTTAAGTATTGGATTATTCAGCCTATTGTAGAATAGGGTCTGTTGATGTGCCCACACTGACACAAATAACAAAGATGCTAACATTTGAATATCACTTTATAATATCTGAAGCACTTTTCTACCCACAATTTCATTTGAACCTGGTTTCTAAACTCAGAATATTGCCATTGAAAGGAAATAAGTGACCTCTCTTCCCATCCAACACAAGAATCTAATTTAAAAACCTAATGGACACTTGCAGTTACTTGTCCTTGAAAAATTCAGGTGACGGGGAGCCCATGACTTCAGGATGCCAAGTATTTTAAAAGTACAACTCTACTTGCTCAGAAGAATTTTTGTTTTGAACAGAGCTGATAGCTATATCATCCATAAATTCCATTCATTAGCCTCAGTGTGAGAAAAAGAGAGCTAGCCTTTGGAGTCAAAATCTCGGCTTAGCCACTGACTGGTGATTTTGGGCAAGTGGCATGAACTCTTTGAGTATCCATTGGCTCACCTGTAAAATGCTGATAATCTGCTGACCACACAGAATTGCTTTGAGTATTAAAAGAAATGGTAAACTGTGAACCTTAAAGATAATACCTCATTTGGTCCTCACCCAATGTAGGGGACTTTATGACGAATATCACTTATTGTTTCATGCTATAATATACCAGGTTTCCTTTCAGGCTTTAAGCCATTGCTTTAACTGTGAGTGTATCAGCTCCATGAAGCCTCTCCTCTCTCATGTACTACTTCCAACATGCTAAAATCATGAAACATCATGCCTTCCACCTGAGGGTCAGTCAAGAGCCAATCTGTGCTGAGTGAACCTCACCAAAGTCTGTGTGAACTCAGACCTGACTTTTGCAGACATTATTTCTCTGGCTCAGGGGTCTTTTTCCTTTATTTCTGAGTTCTATTAAGCTCTTGATTATTGACCTTATTGTACATTTGATACTTTTCTTTACAACCTACTCCTTCTTCTACATATGACATCATGATGCATAGCACACCCATCTTCTCAGTAACTTGTGCCAGAAATTGGGAATCATATTTGACTTCACCCTTGGCCCAAGTGCCACATTCAATCAGTCACTAAGTTCTGTCAATTCTACCTCCAAATTATATCTCAAATCTGTCCCCTTCTCTCCATTGCCCCTGCCCATTCCAGACGTGCACCATCCCTTCCTGGAACTATTTCAAGGGCTTTGCCAAATGGATGATGTCAAGTCAACTAAAAAACTTATAAAATTAAATGATAACCCAGCCTCTATTTAAGGAAACCAAGGTCTATGTAAAATATTTAGGACTATCTCTAGCCCACTCTCTAGTTTTTTTTTTTCTTTTTTATTATTAAAGTTGTAAGTTTCAAGTTGTCTGGAAAATTCAGTTATATGGAACCCCTTATTTCCTAACAGTGCTAAGTGAAAAAGAGGACTAATATAGTGTATTTATTCAAGATTGATTTTTGCAAAAGATTGTTCCCAAATGGGGATTGTGCTTGTGACGCATGGAGTCTCTCTTTTTGTTCTGGCTGCTTTGAAAAGTCAAGCAAAAGTTCCTTCAAGCCCAGCAGTTAATTGTCACAGTGATGTCTGTTTGATGACTCCATATTTATTTTAAGAGGAACTGCATCCCGTTGGGCCTGCCAGGATGAGTTAGCTGCGAAATGCATTCCTAAATAGCTAAATGATTCAGCGCAGGATCCCATATATGAAATTGACTTTGTAATGTGACTGCATGTCTATCTGTTGGAAAATCTATCTATTTCGGTTCTGTGCTTTATTTTATAATTCAATATTGTATATGAATATGTAATGGAGGGAAGCTTTCCTGCCTCACAAAACCCATGTTGCAACCAGTATGTCGTTAAAACTTTGGGCAGGTACTTGGAAGCTTCCTATGACAAGAACTCAGTAATATGGGGTCAGTGTCTCTGAAAACATTCAGAATTGCACACTGCAGTTTGCAAATAACAACTAGGATGCTCTTGAACTGAGAAACCCCCAAGAGGGTACTTACCTACTTTGCATCAATAAAGTACAACAGCTTCTTATCAGAGGCTGACTTTTGCTTACAGCTAGAAATCTGGCTAAGCTCAGTTTCTAACCACTTAGAGACTTCAAATAATTCCCAAATTATACCTCCCTTCAAAGGGAATATGCTTTAAATCAAGTGTATAATGTTAGGAAAATAATAATTCACACACTTGCACAACTTAGCAGCCTGTTTAAGGATAAAGAGAGAGGCACAGATTGTGCCTTGACCACTGGCCTCCCCAGTTCCCCCCAAAGTGCTCAGGGAATGTGCTTCTTTTTAAAGAGTAAGGATTTAATCAGCACTGAACCCCAGAGTGGCTCAACTGGGCATTTTGCTCCACAAATAATATATTGAGGATAAAACTGTCTGTTTTTCTGAGATAGCATGAACCCTGGTAAAGTAAGGTTGCTCGCTTGCAGCAAAGGGCCAGAGCACTAACTTGGTTTTCAGCAAATTCTCTAAGTGTGCTTCCCTCCATTTCTACCAAAGAACCCAAAGTCTGCAAAAGGACTGTGTATTCTACCTGTGGTTCACTCTATTCTGTGGACTGCCTGTTAATTCTGAGGGGAAAACAATCCTTCATGTTGACAAAAGGAGTGACTTGGGTGGGGTAAGAGATGAAGCATGTTTCCAGGGACAGCCGTCTCCACTAGGGGTCCAGGGGGTAACACCCAGCACTCTAGGTATCCAGGTACACAAGAACCTGTCTTCTCTCCTTAGCATCTAAAATGGTGCTAGGTACCCTCTTTGGGAGAACCAAGAACATATTCGTTCAAATGATTTTTCTGAGTTCTGTCAATTAGATAAGGAACCCCAGATGAGAAAGCCTGGTTAAGAGTCATGATACTCAATTTCTAATTTTGGTATGTCATAAGTCTATGAGATTTTGAGAAATCCATTTAATCACATTGGGTATCATTTTCTTTATCTGTCAAATAAGAGGAGCTGGTCGATTTCTGAGATGGCTTGTTACTCAGAGAATATCAGGTGAATGAGAAAGGAGGTATTATGCAGAGGGGTTATTTATATTGATGGTGTGCTCAGGGTTTTGAAGCTTCATAGTTTAAAATTTTTGTGCACACTTTTATGCTGGACTAATTTTTCCTTAGATCAAAAATAAGAAGAAAGAAGTATCATGGAATCTAGTCCAGTCTTGCAGCCAACATTTGAATTTCTTCTAAAACACTTTTACTAAATAACTATATATTCCATACTTGAGCACCTCTAGTTACAGAATGCCCACAATCAGCAAATTTACTCAACTTTGAAGCACTCTAACTGTTCCACCTTATGTAATATGTTCTTTCCCTCACCCTACAATGACTACAAAAGGTTACATTCCTTTTATACAAAAAAGCCTCCACAAAACTATCCAAAAATGGTCTAGTTCATGGAAACTGACTGCACTGAGTACTTCCACTGTCAAAAGTACTCAAGTACTCACTTTTGTTTCAGTACTGCCTTATAAATACCCGTAGTACCCCCATCTGGAGTCTTCCATGCCAACAGACTTAGCTTGCAATGGTTCAAATTACCATGTCTTGGGGAGGGAAGCAAATTAACACCTGGCTTACATACAAGAAGTACAGTATGGGGAGCATACATGGGGGCATCCATGCCTGAAAGAAAATGTTGTTTACACCACCAAGTGCGACCTACATCAGTTGGGGGACATAGGTTGACAGTGCCTCCAACATGGGCCCCTGGACATCTAATAAGCCTAAAGTTTCCCAGTTCAATTTGAGTAATTGTGTCTAGTCCTTTTTCCTGAAGGGGCTACCCAAGAATAGCCCATCCAATCTGTCCTGTTTGTCTGCACCACCACCTGTTCAAGAGCTATGGCAACAAAGGTGGGGAAGACATCCTGAGTTGCTGATGGGGGTTGTGAGTGGGAGACACAGGGACTGGGGAATCCCCTGATGTTTCTGATAGACTCCTCAGTAAGGTGAAGGGGGATGTGATCAAATTGTGTTCAGAGCTGTCTGGCAGGGGATGACAGGCCCAGCAGTCATTTAATCTGCTTGTAGTACTTTGGAAGAGCTGTACAAGGGTATTTTCCTTAATGAGAAAAGTTCTGGAGGTGGCTATGAAAGACAAAAGACCATCAATGTCCCTCCCTCTGAGGTACCTTACAGGGTCTAAGCTACTGGGTGCTGGGGTGTTGTTCTCTCTCCACTGCCATAAAGTCAGTATGCTCCATTCCAGTAGCTGTAACTTCACACTTGTTACCAATCATCCTCTGTTCATGCCCAGACCTTTTGTTTGGAGCAGAGTGTTGTAAAAGGGCTAAGAATATTTTTATAAAATATACAGACACCTATTACATACTCAACATTTTTGGCTTACTTGGGCGATGGTAGAAAAACTCAGCGAACATGTATTTATTATCCTTATGATGTATTTTCATGTCAATCCAACAGCAGAATCCAGGAGGCTGAACCAGAATTCACTGTGAGTCCTTTTGGCCTTTATGTAGTCAGACACCTTGAAGGTATATCATCTAGTTCATTCTGGGATTGCTGTTAAGGGAAAGAAGGTAGCTTCATGGCTAGGAATGGTCAGGATGAAATCCTGAATTTTCAAAATAGGTCTATATAATGCCCACCACTTTCTTCCTGACAATTACCCTAGAAGCAGATAAGAGGAGAAAATCTTTTTCTGTGGATAGTTGCAGTGAAAAAATTGACTTACTAAGGTGTGTGGACCAGGAGGAGTTAAGAAAGGTAGAGTCAGAAAGGTCTTTGAGTCAATTTTTGAGGAGGCCATTGAAACCATCAACAATACCAGATGCCTCGGGATGGGATGGAAAGGCCTATCAAATACCTTGACTATCAGCCATTGTTGAGTGGCTTCAGCAATAAGAGGTGCAACATTGCCAGATTGCAAATAGTCCAGAAAGCTGAAAGCCCAACACAGATTAGTTTTATAGATTGCAATGGCAGGGGTAGAGCTGACTGATTAGACTGACAAGTGACTTACAACCCGAAATAGTGTCCACACTTGTGAGGTATCACCAATAGTCCTGAGAGGGTCAAAGGTCTGACATACTCGATCTATAGCAAACAGGTGGGGGCCACACCCTATGCAATGTGGTCTTCCTCACTTCAAAGCAAACTGGTCAACTTTTGGGAGGATTCACAAGACTGGCATGCAATGGTATCTTCTGCTTAAGATATAGGGAATCCTTTGTGTTGTGCCCAGTTTGTGATGATGGATGCATTTCCAGTACTAGGATGGTACTAGGCAGCACTAGTGGCAATCTGGGAATTGCTCAGCAGCTTTATTTCACTTGGTATGACTGACCCTCACCATAGGCATCTTTGTGAGTGACTCATGCTTCCATCATCAGCTATGATTTGTCTCTACAGTTTGTGGTTCCAAAGAGGGCTGTCATTAATCTGCCAGTCTATGGTTTTCCAAGTGGTAGACCAGACAGCTAGGTTATTGGCAACAAGAGCCCCAAGCTCAAGGGTTAGTATAAGCTAAGAATGGCCTTGAGTTTTGGCCACTGAGCCAAAGAATCACATCTACTTTCTGTTCAGTTAGTGTTGATGTTGAACTGCTGTGGTAGTCAGTGGACACCATTGAATTTCAGGTTAGCTGACCCATCAATAAACCACACGCAAGAATTTAGGGGAACTTTGGCACGTTGAAGTCCCATTGAATAAGTAGTTTTGTGGGGTATAATATTCCTCTAAAGGGATAACTGCCACTTTTTCATGCAAAGTTGAGATGCTGCTGGGACCAAATTGACTGCATTTTTGAATATATCATTTCAATTTGACAAGCATGTCGTGTTGGGATTCTTCTACCTTCTACCATTTAGTCTAAGTAGACCCACTCTAAAATGGGAATGCCAGTCCAGAGAGTCACAAAGATTCTATGTGCCAGGAGTTCATTTATGTCAAGGGCCTAGTAGCAAGCTAAAAGATAGTTCTCAAAAGGAGTGTACTGGTAGTCTTTAGAGATAATGAGTCCAAACACCAGGGAGCTCTTCTGGGTTGAGGCTACCACCTGTTGCCAGAGGCTCCACTTCACAGACTCTTCAGTCACAGAGACTTTTAGCTTAAATGGGTCATTAGGGTGGTGAGTCCCAAATTTATCAGTACTTCTCTTCATGTGGTTCTTCTAAATCTGGAGAATCTCCTGTGGCACTTACAGGATGGGACAAATAAGCACGTAGATCATTTCTTTCTCTTATACATTTGGATGAAGAAGCAATAGCAACAGTACAGTAAATCAGCGCAAAGCCTCCATCCACAAGGTCATGTTCACTTTCTTTTTCCACTCTTAACCCAATCCAGTTTCCCCATCTCCACTACTGCACTGAATCAGATGATTAATTGAGTATCCTTATCGAAAAAAGCCATAGAAGCTTGTCCCCCTCTCTCTCCCAGGTTTTACTGCCTGCTCAAAGGTGAATATGGCCTTCAGTTTCCTTTGGAAACAGTGAGATCTTTGACCTAGGCCTCATCATCTTTGTCCTTAAAGCAGCCAAGATCAGGGTAGGAGAGGATGGAGGAATAAGGCGCCATGGAGAGGGAATGGCTCTGCACCAGTAAAGAAGGCTTTGCACTTTTAGTTTTAAGTGGTATAGCAGCAGCTCATGGTTGATCCAAAGGTCCAACATTTTCACCCATAATACTTTATATCAGGTGGGGAGGTCATCATTACTGCCATAACCTACTTCAGCTTTGGATGTCCCCTGATCCAGCAGTCATAGCCACATTGCTTTCTGATGTGGCCCATGGGGTTTATACCTTGTGGCTGATTTGGGATTTACTAGCACAGCATCAGTGTTCTTTTAAGAAGTTTATCTTGATCTGGGACATTGCTGCCCCATCATCAAGATAACACCACTTAAATTCTTGACCACTTTCAGTATAAGGCCTAAGGGAGTTTTCCAAGGCAGTGTGGCTAACTTCAAAAATTTATCTAGGTTTATTTGGGTCAGTTTCCAATTCTCCAGTTGGGTCACATTCATCAGTTATATGAACCCAATCCAGCCATTAAAAGTCTTAATATTAGTCAGTGCTCCACCTATGGTTTTCAACAGGACTTTTTCATTCTCATGGAAATCTCCCTGAGAGGACCAAAGCTTTCTTATAGCAGCTGGGACCCACTGCAAAAAAATCTGAGAACTTTTACTATTATTTCTGATGGATTTTAGCTGGCATGTTAAACTACATTAGGGGATGAACTGTAATATTGCCCATCCTTCTTTATCAAGTGATATTCATCAAACCCCACCCCCAATTTCCTAAGCCAGTCAGAAAAAGTTCTAATGATTTGCTTGATTTCTGCCCACAATGGTCAGAATTTTTCTCCTTTCACCTTCAGTGTAAGTTCCTGTCTTTTTAACTGTGCCTGAAAGGAGGTCGAATCTTCTGCCTAACTAGGGCAAATCTTATACTAGTTGCTGCAATGTTTTTACAGTAGGGTCGACCTAAGACTGATCACCAGATTGACCAGGAACCTCCTACATGTCCCGTAGGAGAGACAGCAGCAACCAAGAAGTTTGCAGGCAATGCCAGGGTTTTTATTCATTCATTCACAAGTACTTATTGTATGTTTACTGTTGCTAGGCACTTTTCTGTGTGCTGGGGATTTAGCAGTAAATGAAATAGTCAAAAATCTATTTGAAGAATCTAAGCTCCAAGTAAGTGAGTTGCAACAGATATTAGAAAGTGGCAAATGCTGTGAAAAAAAATAAGAATAAGAAAGGAAAAAGATAACAGGATATTAGGACTCAGGTGTGAGGATGGGGGTGGGATGTAATATGATGGAAGCAGGATGTAGTGTTCAGTTGGGGGGTCTGAGTCAGCTTTATTGAGAAGGTGAGAATTGAGGAGTTTTTGATATTTGGGGAAACTGACTTTTGTGAGAAGAACATTTTGTTCCCTCTTGTAAACCTGCCATTTAGAATAGTGCCTGACACACAGTAGAAATTCAATAAAAATGTGTGGACTGAATGGAGATGCAGACATCACCTGATGAAGCCAGTCTTGTTCACAGATTTACATGGAAGATTTAGATTTGATCTCCAACCTTCCTGTGAGCAAAGTGATGAGCAAGAACACATAAACCCATTGATCAAATAATTTTTAGTTGTCATAAGAGCATTTAATGGTTCAATCTGGATATTTCAGTCACATCAAGTATCACTTAGGAACAATCAGCAGATTCTTGTCACCTGCATGACCAAAGGAACTTACCAGAGGGACCACTTCCTGAACAAAAGATGGATCTGTTTCAAAGGCAAATCCCATTCTCTAACTCAGAGAGCAGAAATAGCTGGAAAGCTTCCAAATCGCAATTTTATAATTTAAAAAATGTTGTGATTTGACCAACATGTGTCTCCCTATATTTTACTCATTGGCCCAGTCCTACTTCTTGGGGCCATAATGAGTAGAATCCCTCTTTCATATATGGATACTAAAATGTTTGAGGTAGACTGTTATCTTCACTGAGTTTTCTCTTCTGGGTAAATAACTCCATTGCCCCCCTGCCCCCTTTTTTAATGCCTTCACTTAAGACATTGGATTTTCTTCACCATCTTATACATTGTCTTGCAAAAATGTTCCAATTTGGCTTAACATTGTGATACTTAGAATTGGATTAGTACACTAAGTGTGTTATGAGTAGTACAGAGAAAAGAATGTTGCCTTCTCATTTGTTCAAGATACATATTTTATTAATGCAGCTTAAGATCACATTAGCTTTTTGGGGGGGCAGTTTCATCTCATCATAAGCATTTCTTGAGCCTATTGCCAGCTACAACAATTATTTTCACCTGCTATGTTAAGCCAATTTGTCCCTGTGTTCTACTTGTGAAGTAGTTTATTGGGGAACCCCAATAGTAACTAAATGTTTCTCTTCCTGTTAAATTTTAACTTACTAGATGTAACACAGTGCTTCAGTCTGTAAAAATATTTTCCATTTTGGTTTCATCAGCCAATGAATGGCTGTTCCCCCTCTTCCCAGTTTCGTGTCATTCTCATATTTTGATGAGCCCGTCTTTCTAATTATTATTTAAGGCAGTGGATTAAAATTTACATGAACAGAAAGTTTTTTGAAGTAACCTGTTACACAACATCCTAAAATGTGAAAGAGACATTTGTCAGTATAATTTTATTTTGCAAGTTGAATAATTAATATGTATTCGTTATGAAGTTCTTCATATTAGCTAAATGAGGAGGTTATTGTTGAACACAAAATTTCAAATCAGTGTTTATGGATGACAGTTGAAATCAGATCAATCTTATCATCTAATTTACTTGAATATTTTGTTTGGTTGCACAGTATTGAGAATATTGTGACTGAAACAGAAGTAGTTGCAATAGTTTGTTTGGTTACTTTTTAACTCCATTGTTCTTACAACTACAAGATACTTTTCAAGTGAAAGAATCAGATATGTTTGAAAGAAACAGTAGAAATTTTTGCTTTAAAACTAAAGCACTGGTAATATTTACAATGGTTCTCATTGATTATTCAATATTCAAACATTTCTTGAGAATCTACTATAAGAACAGCATTATTTTAGTTGGTAGGGATATAGTGATGTATAAGATAGAAAAGTATTTGTCTCATACAACTCAATAACAAAACAAGAACAACCCAGTCAAAAAATAGGCAGAAGACCTAAATAGATATTTCTCCAAAGAAGACATATAGATGGCCAATAAGCACATGAAAGGATGCTCATCAGCACTAATCATTAGAGAAATGCAAATCAAAACTACAGTGAGGTATCCCCTCTCACCAGTCAGAATGGCCATCATTAAAATGTCTACAAATAACAAAGGCTGGAGGGGGTGTAGAAAAAAGTGGATCCTCCTACACAGTTGGTGGGAATGTAAATTGGTACAGCCACTATGGAAAACAGTTTGGAGGTTCCTCAAAAAACAAAAAAATAGAGTTGTCATATGATTTAGCAATCCCACTCCTGGGTGTATATCTGGACAAAACTATAATTTGAAAAAATACATGTATCTCTATGTTCATAGCTGCACTATTTACAATAGCCAAGGCATGGAAACAATCTAAATGTCCATCGGCAGATGAATGGATAAAGATGTGGTGTATATATATATATATATATATATATATATACACACACACACACACACACAATGGAATAGCACTCAACCATAAAAAAGAATGAAATAATGCCATTTGTGGCAACATGGATGGACCTAGAGATTATCATACTAAGTGAAGTAAGTCAGAAAAAGAAAGACAAATACCATATATCACTTACATGTGGATTCCAAAATATGACACAGATGAATTTATCTACAAAACAGACACAGACTCACAGATATAGAGAACAGGCTTATAGATGCCATGTATGGCAGTGGGGGAGGGAAGGATTGGGAGTTTGGGATTAGCAGATGCAAACTATTATATATTGGATGAGTAAAAAACAAAGTCATACTATATAGCACAGAGAACTATAATTAATATCCTGTATAAAAAAGTAATTGGCTCTTGGAGACTACATTCTGATAAGGTGAGACAGAAAATAAATACACACATATGTGTACATAAGCATATACATGAATACATTTCAGTGTATACATGTGTGTATACTAAAATCAAAATCTGCATCTGTGCAGTTGAATAGGGGCTGGGGGAAAATACACAATGCGCTGACTCTTCCCATTTTATATTTATTTCCATTAACTTGAAGAGGACTCACTGCTACTTGGTGTTTATACTACACTTCCTTAATCTTTTAATTTTTTACTTTTCACTCTTTTACTTTTCTAGAGAACTGTTTTACTCTTTTTCTCTTCTTAATCCCTAACACAGTTTTTCTATCCTCCCTTTCAGCTAATGACCTTGCCTCTCACTTCTTTGATAAATTAGAATCTATCAGAAGAGAATATCTGTGGGGCACCATCACATCAATTCACCTTCCAACATCTGTTTTCAGTACAACCTGCTTATTTCCAAAGATGAAGTAGCCATGCTTCTGTCTGAGGCCAACCCTTCTACCTGAGCCATGGATTCCATCTCTTTTTGCCTGTTCAAAAACCTTGCTTCAGAAATTCTCCTTTATTTCTTCTGCATTTTCCTTCTACAGAATCAGTTTCTCCCATAAATCTTCCTCTTGAGTTCACTTCCCCCAAGAGCTACAGCCTCATTTCTTTACTCCCTTTTAAAACAGAACCCCTCAAAAGTATAGTCTATGGTCATAATCTCTAATTCTTTTTCTTCATAATTAAAAAATAAATCCTTAGCACAAATCTGATTTCTTTTTCTATGAGGTGGTTTGTTTGTTTTTGAAGAATGATTGACCTACAACACTATGTTAGTTCTCATTACACAGTGTTGTGATTCGGTATTTCTATATATTTCAAAATGATCACCACAAGTCTAGTTACAATGTCACCATACAAAGATATTTTATAAGTAATGACTATTTTCCCCATACTGTACCATGACTCATTTATTTTGCAACTGGAAGTTTGTACCTCTTAATCTTCCTCACTTATTTATCTCCTCTCCCCATCCCCTCCCTTTTGGCAATCGCCTGCTTATTTTCTGTATCTATGACTCTGTTTCCATTTGGTTATGTTGTTCATTTGTTTTGTTTTTTTGGATTCCTCACATCAGAGATCAGATTTGTAGTACCACAGGTGGGAAATGGGGGGATGGGGAATTGGATGAAGGCAGTCAAAAGGTACAAACTTAACAGTTATAAGATAAATAAATACTAGGGATGTAATGTACAATATGAATATAATGAACACAGTTGTATGTTATATATGAAAGTTGTTAAGAGAGTAAACCCTAAGAGATGTCATCACAAGGAAGAACATTTTTTCTATTTCTTTAATGTTGCATCTCTATGAGATGATGAATGTTCACTAAACTTGTGATAATCATTTCATGATGTATATATGTCAAATTACTATTCTATACACTTTAAACTTAGTGCTGTATGTCAATCATATCTCAATAAAACTGGAAGAAAAAAATGAAAAAAATCTTATCTCTTTTGTAAAAAAAATTGACTTTATTTTTTTAAGAGCAGTTTTAAGCTTACAACAAAATTGAGAGGAAGGTACAAGGATGTCCCATATATTCTCCCTGCTCCCCAATTTTTAAAATTGCTTAAATTTTTAGTATCTTTCTAATGACTTCAGATATTTTATTATGAATGTAATATGCAAAAATTAGCTAAAAGTGAATTGATAGCTTAATAAATTATTATAAAGAAACTCTCATGAAAACCATGAAGATCAAGAAATTAGATATTGCCATCATCTCAAAAGCCCTTCATGTGTGTCTTTCCAATTACTGCCCCAGTGTCTTCTAATAGGTAATCACTATTTGATTTTTCAAAAATAGCAATCTGTTTGTGAGATACACCACATACTAGTTGTACATATCTAAGCGGTTTAGTTTAGTTTTGTCTGTTTCTGAACTTTGTATAAATAGGGCGATATATAGTCTTTGTGCCTTTGTATTCTTTGTATCTGGCCTCTTTCC